>NC_092762.1:79655687-79955687 GCF_047496795.1 Chiloscyllium punctatum | reverse complement strand
CATGCCTATCCTTCAGCTCCGCGTCCTCCTGGGGAACTTGCTGAGTTTCACAGCTTCCAACCAGAAGAAGGCCAGAGACTCAGGGGATACAGAAGCTTGGGAAAAGGAAATTATTTTCTAACATGTTCTGAGCACATGGTTCGAAAGAGGAATAATTTGTTAATGCAATAATCACAGTTTTGAACTTGCCTCACAGCACAGGCACAAGAAAGGCTTTTTGATTTACCTACAGATCGTTCAGCTATAATGCACGTTTCATTAACACAAATTCTCTATAACGCCATTGACGAATTGGGGACCCTGATTCGAAAGTGCGAAATTTTAAAGCGTGCATTGGTTGTAATGCGATTCTATCCCCATTACTTTAAATGATGCTGCTTTTACATGATTTTCTTATGACACTGGATTGCACGAGAATGGAACTACTGCATTATAGCAGAACCAACTGTATCCATATTGTAGCTTCAGGATCCTAACTGACTTTGTCAATACGTGAATTTGACATTTGAGAAGAAAATGGGAGGTCAGGGAAGGAATGAGGAAAGCAATCTTTAGAGGGAAGGAGATACATAACAGGGAGATTGGTAAGGTAGGGAGGAAAACTTTAAGGAATGAGTTCTGCTTGTTTTGGTTATGGCATTATGTAATTGGATTCTAATCCAGAGTCTAAACTAATAATAGCAGCATGTAGCTCAAATGCCATTATTATGGTTAGAAAGAAAAAGGTCTCCATTTATCTATTATCATTTTCTACCTCAGTGCATCCCAATGTGCTTTGGAGCCTGAAATACCTTTGGTATCTGCTTTAGTCATTTCTGTTGCGGGTTAAACATTGGCCAAGACACAAAGGATAACTCTCCTGCTGTTCCTTGACTGGGTGTCATGGGTTGGAATCATTTCGGGGTCTGATACCATGGGATCTGCTAAGATTCATGGCAGGATCGAGTGGGGAATCTGGCCTGTCCCATCCAAATGCCAGGAGCATTTGCTCCAAAGCTTATGTTTTTGAGAAGCAGGAGCTGAGTGTCTCACCTGGTGTTGGCTATTTACCACTGATGAACAGTTATTGTGTGTTACATGCTTTGCTAAAGGATGCTGGGGTGGGTGGGAGTGTGTGGGAAGAGACCTGGGGTGACTGAGAGTGAGGAGGAGGGTGTTGGGCTGGGTGGGAGTTGGTTGGGAGGGTGCTGGGGTGGATGGGAGCATATGGGGAGGATGCTGGGGTAAGTGGGAGTGAGTGAGGCAGGTACTGGGAAGTGTGGGAGTGAGTGGGAAGAGTGTTGGGGTAATTGAGAATGAGGAGGAGGGTGCTGGGCTGAGTAGGGATTGGTGGGGAGGGAGCTGGGGTGGGTAGGAGCATGTGGGCAGGATGCTGGGGTGAGTGGGAGTGGGCGAGATGGATGCTGGGCTGCGTGGGAGTGAGTGAGGAGGGTGCTGGGGTGAGTGGGAGTGAGTGGGGCGGGTGCTGGGCTGGGTGGGAGTGAGTGGGGAGGGTGCTGGGGTGAGTGGGAGTGTGTAGGGGTGATGCTGGGGTGAGTGGGAATGAGTGGGGCAGGTGCTAGGCTGGGTGGGAGTGAGTGGGGAGTGTCCTGGGGTGAATGGGAGTGTGTAGGGAGCATACTGGGTGAGTGGGAGTGAGTGGAGTGGGTGCTGGGGTGAGTGGGAGTGAGTGGGGAGGGTGCTGGGGTGAGAGGGAGTAAGTGGGGAGGGTGCTGGGGTAAGTGGGAGTGAGTGGAGTGGGTGCTGGGGTAAGTGGGAGTGAGTGGAGTGGGTGCTGGGGTGAGAGGGAGTAAGTGGGGAGGGTGCTGGGGTAAGTGGGAGTGAGTGGAGTGGGTGCTGGGGTAAGTGGGAGTGAGTGGAGTGGGTGCTGGGGTAAGTGGGAGTGAGTGGAGTGGGTGCTGGGGTAAGTGGGAGTGAGTGGGGAGGGTGCTGGGGTGAGTGGGAGTGAGCAAGCAGGGTGCTGGGCTGGGTAGGTGTGAGTGGGGAGGACACTGAGGTGGGTGGGAATGTGTGGGGAGGGTGCTGGGATGGGTGGGAGTGTGTGGGGAGGATGCTGGGGTGAGAGGGAGTGAGTGGGGAGGGTGCTGGGGTAAGTGGGAGTGGGTGGGGAGGGTGCTGGGGTGAGTGGGAGTGAGCGAGGAGGGTGCTGGGCAGGGTGGGAGTGAGTCGGGAGAATGGTGAGGTGGGTGGGAATGAGCATGTTTCAGGCTGTCTTGAGAGTTGCCTTTTGCACCCCTTCCCCATCAGCTCCAAAATTGACACTTTGGTGTGAACACCAGGTTTAGAAATTTCGGGAGAATGAGCTGTTGAGCAATGCATGATGACAGCCTGGCAGCTGGGTGAGAGAGAAACAGACCAAACAATTGGCACTTGGAGGATGTCGGAGAGTAGGCTCCTGGCTCAGACCTGGGCTATAGAAGAGCCTGTGGTGTCAGCAACCAGGATCTTTGTTCACATGCACAGGGACAAACAGACATGAAGGGCCTTCCAGCCCAGAGACTGCAGGAGTGCAAGGATCTGGTGGTTATGCCGTAGACTAGTGCACTCTGCCCGGACATGTGCAGTAAATAGGATGCTGAATGTATTACGTCCTCACTGCTGTCAGTTTAACTGTCTTGTAATACACGCTTTGTGCAGTAAAATCCATGATAGTCTAATGTAAAATGAATTGCCAAGCTTCTTGCGTGTGCCCCTTCTGCGTGCAACTCCTCAAGGCATCTGTCTATCTTCACAGGTTGTTCTCATTCAGGAGACAGATCCACAAAGGTCTTTCATTCCACACTCCCACCATCCACGCGTGAGGCTCCTTGTTGGAAAGCTGGGAATAAATGGCTCAAAAGCATGACCATAGGGCACACAGACCATTATCCCAAGACGAAAATATCAGATTTTGGCATAAATACATGGCTTCATAAAAAGCTACAATGTCATTAGGTCCAACCTACATCATATGGCAGAATGAACAATGGTGAAGTCCTACAAGAAAAAAGTTGACAATTTCTACTTATGTATCATCAAAAACACGTCACACAGGCTGACCTTATAGAAGTTTATAAAATCATGAGGGGCATGGACAGAGCAAATACACAAAGCTCTTTTCTCTCGGGTGGGGGAGTCCAGAACTAGAAGGCACAGGTTTAGGGTGAGAGGGAAACATTTAGAAGGGACCTAAAGGGCAGCTTTTTCATGCAGAGGGTGGTGCGTGTATGAAATGAGCTGCCAGAGGAAGTGGTGAAGGTTGGTACAATTACAAGATTTAAAAGGTATTTGGATGGGTATATGAATAGGAAGGGTTTAGAGGGGTATGGGCCAAGTGCTGGCAAATGGGACGAGATTAGGTTAGGATATCTGGTTGGCATGGATGAGGTGGACTGAAGGGTCTGTTTCTGTGCTGTACATCTTTATGAGTCCATGACTGTATGACTTGGATACTGGAAGTATCATGCCAAAAAATAACCACAGATCTACAACAAATGGTGCACATCCATCAGCAATGACAGAAAACACAGTGTGGAGTGAAGCTACACAGCTATGTCATGATAACTTGATCTGCTCATAATATCTGGTCCATCACGGTGTTATTTTGATACATAGAGGTAATGTTTCGGTATGCATTACAATATAGGTTTATTGGAAAAATGTTCCTATTCTTTAAAATGAAAATTATTGTATCATTATGTAAACTCTAGACTGGAGAGACATTGTTTCTTTAAGGTGGTTACACAATGTCACGATATATGATGTTCAAGTATAAAATGTCTTTGTTTTCAGTCACTTTCATTTAAATGGAGACAGTGTACTGTGTTCAGTCACCCAGTTATAAAATGTAATAGTCAGAAAGTCCAGGACTCAGACTATGAGTCAGGCTGACATATCAGAATACCGTAGATAATGAGTCTTATTAATAAATTTCAAGGCATTTGTCTCAACTAGAACGTCGGGTGATATATATTACACAAGCTAGCATATAGGGAAGAACTCAGACCATATTATACAGGCAGCGGGGTTTAACCCCAAGAAATCCCTCCAATAACCTTTCAAGCCTTAGGTTCACAGCCAAATGATTCTTCACCTCTTGTTTCATTTGCCTTCACAATACCGGCCAGTGAGAGGCTGTTGGTCTGCTTCACATTCAAACTCTTCATTAGTAGATGAAAGATCACAATCATTATCTGACTGCACTGTGAAGTTTAGGAATATTTATGTCATTAGAGGTATCATACTAATGATTATTTATCCATGCAGTTGTATGTTATATTGTTAAAAAAACTGACTCACCTCGGAATTCAAATTCTAAGCTTCAGTCATTTGAAACACTAAGGGTACAATCATTGCATTGTTATCAATATTATGAAGGAACATACTAACTCCAACTGTTTGTGATAATGTTAATCAAGGAATATTGATATTTAATTTTCTTCTTTATGGTTTTAACATGAGAGCCTTTATTAACTGAACCACCTTCTAAAAGGACAAATGGTGAGGAATTGTTTTTTAGACTGAAGGTTTGTGACCAGTGGTATTCCACACAGACCGGTTCTAGGTCCTCTTCTGTTATTTATCTAAATGATTTTAGATGAAAATATGGAAGGCATGGTTAGTAAGTTTGCAGACGACACCAAAATTGGTATCATATTAGACAGTGAAGAAAGTTTTCTAAGATTACAAAGGGATCTTGATCAATGGTCAATGGGCTGAAAAATGGCACTTCGAGTTCAGTCTGGATAAACGTGAGGTATTGCATCACGTACATAATTTTTAAAAAATTTCCATATGGACAGGGTGATTAAAAAGACATTTGACATGCTTGTTTTCATTGCTCAGTCCTTTGAGTACAGGAGTTGGGAAGTCATGTTGATGTTGTACAGGACATTGGTGAGGCCACTTCTGAAATACTGGGTCCAGTTCTAGTCTTCCAGTTACGGGAAGGATATTGTTAAGTTGGAGAGGGTTCAGAAGAGAGTTACCAGGATGTTGCCAGGTATGGAAGGCATGAGTTGTAAAGAAAGGCTGGGACCTTTTTCACTGGAACATAGGAGATGGAGAGTTGACCTGATAGAAGTTTTTAAAATAATGAGGGGTATAAATAGAGTTAATGGCAGTTGTCTTTTCCCTAAGATGGGGAATTTCAAGACCGGGGGCATATTTTTTTAAGTTGAGATGAGAGAGATTTTAAAAAGACATAACAAGCACATTTTTAATGCAGAGGGTGGTTCGTGTATGGAATGAACTTCCTGAGAAAGTGGTGGATGTGTGTACAATTACAACATTTAAAGGACATTTGGTTAAATACATGAATAGGAAAAGTTTGGAGGGATATGGGCCAGGAGCAGGTAGGTGGGACCAGTTTAGTTTGGAATTATGGTCGGCATGGACAGTTTGGACCAAAAGGGCCTGTTTCTGTGCTGTATGATTCTATGATTCTAAATATTGACTTAAAATGGCTGCTGTGATCATGTGACTAGGTTGAGCCAGGTTATGAAAGAATACATAAACAAAGAGCAGTCTGATCCAAAATTAACATTGTTATAAAAAGCACTGAAGCTCATATGTATTTCCTCGTTGATTCACACCTTTCTGGGATTTACACACTGGGAGGGAAGTCACCTGCAGATCCTCCAGCTTGAAAAGACAGTGATGACAGACACCAGAATCCACAAAGAAGCTGCACCGCAGCCAAAAGCTTTTCAGCAGCACAGCAGAGAGAGTAAAACAAACATGAACTGATAATAACAAGAATTGAAAGCCTACCATTCTATTTCAACTACAAAATAAGTGCCCAGTCATAAGGCAACTTGAAACAATGTGCATTCAGTGAGAGCTCAAGGGTATCTGCAAACTTGGGATCTGTGAAAGAAATGGCTAAACAATTGGAACCCAAGTTGTCACTCTCACAACTCAAGGATCCTAAACTGCAATTTCCGTTACCTTCTTGTCTGTACTACACACTTTCCCTTCATTTTAGCTTATGACCTATGTGCGTGTGCGTAATTGTGTTTTCTTATTAGATTTTCATGATTATTAGTGATAAAATTCCTCTTTTTCTCACTCAAGAAAACCATATGATTTGGCTCCTAACTAACCATGCTTTAATTAAAGTGTGATAACTGAATGCTAAAAAAAATTCATAAAAATTTTGTTGTGATTAGCTGCAAAGTGGTTAAAAGAGAGGAGAACATCACCTCATGTCATCCTATCGTAACACACCTAATTTAAATGTAATATCCATGTCAACTGGAAATTAGAAATCAAAAATATTCAGCAATTGTCAAAGCTAATGGATTTAGCACTGGACCAGTAGATTAAGTTGTTTTTTCTTGAAGAACAGAATTTAATATATTAAAACTTGTTGACACCAAAAAGCTAAGTGCAGAGCAAGCTGTGGGGAAGACATAAAGAATCTGCAAAGCAATGTAGACTGTTTGGGAGATCAGGCAAAATGCTGAGCAGATGCAGTATGATGTGGAAAAGTATTAAATGGTAGGCAGAATGGAAAATGCAATATTTTTTAAAATAGTGAATCTTAATATTCAAAGAGAATCAGGGTATCTGTGTACTCAAATCACAAAGAAGTGAAAAGCAAGCAGATAGAAAGTTATTTAGTGTGTTAAAATTCTACTTAAAGGAACTGAAGTATTAGAGTAAATGATTTTTGTTGCAAATATGTATAACAAAATTGTGGATATATTTAAATTATAAAGAGGTACAGGACTTTGGTTAGCCTGTACAGGACTTTGGTTAGGCCACAGTTGGAGTACTGTGTGCAGTTCTGGTCGCCTCACTTTAGGAAAGATGTGGAAGCTTTGGAGAGGGTGCAGAGAAGATTTACCAGGATGTTGCATGGAATGGAGAGTAGGTCGTACGAGGATAGGTTGAGAGTTCTCGGCCTTTTCTCGTTGGAACGGCGAAGGATGAGGGGTGACTTGATAGAGGTTTATAAGATGATCAGAGGAATAGATAGAGTAGACAGTCAGAAACTTTTTCCCCGGGTACAACAGAGCGTTACAAGGGGACATAAATTTAAGGTGAAGGGTGGAAGGTATAGGGGAGATGTCAGGGGTGGGTTCTTTACCCAGAGAGTGGTGGGGGCATGGAATGCGCTGCCCGTGGGAGTGGTAGAGTCAGAATCATTGGTGACCTTTAAGCGGCATTTGGATAGGTACATGGATGGGTGCTTAATCTAGGTTAGAAGTTCGGCACAACATCGTGGGCCGAAGGGCCTGTTCTGTGCTGTATTGTTCTATGTTCTATATTCTATGTTCTAGGTACTCCGTGATTTACTTGAAGCAGTGTTGGTTCATACATTAGCCATATGGGGTCAACAGTAGGTCCAGATGTGGCTCATGTTTTTCTGATCAGTAAATCAGGAATGCACAATGGCTAATCATGTGATCTCAAATGTTCGCGTAAACTTTAACCTTTTAGTGATTTTGCCAGCAAAACTCTGAGTTGAAAATCAGAATGCTCGAATGTGCCTTTGCCATTGTGAGTTCTTTGCTTTCTTGGCAAGTGCAGGCCATCAATGAGTGGGTGTGATGAATTTATCATGAGTTCTGACCTGCCTCAGGACCTGTGACCCCAGGAGGGTACCAGAGGTCAGTGGCTCTGAAATGATCTTAGCAACTTTCAGGAAATGTGACAGCCTGCTGGTCCTAGATGAGATGATACACCAGCTCTTGAATCGGTGCTTGTTGAGGTGAGGGTTGTGCTCTGATCCAAATAGGCAGGGCTATGTCCAGAACGCCCAAGCAATCCACTCTTGTGCATGAAGCATCCTTGTCAATGCTTGGTCTCTACATGACCAAGCACAGATGTAAACTAGCTGTTAATGAACTTCAGGGTGAAATATGTATTATCAGAAGTAAATGAGGCTTGGATAGATTTCAGCCAGTAATGTGAAGGCAGCTGAAGAAGGATGCCCCTGGAGAAAGAAAATGTGATCTTTCCCGTTTCGGAATAATGTTGATAATGTTTAGAAAGTATGGTTGCTGATTCTCTGCATGAACCAAAAGTGTAAGATGCATTTCATTGCCAATCAAAAGAAAAACACTCATTCTCTTTTTAAAATTGCATCAGAATTTCAGCAAGTCTCTGGGTACCTTTGCACAGATTTTAATTGCACAAGCTCTTTAACAAAATATCTGAGCCACGCATTTTAGACAATGAATAATGAGAAGCTGTAGAACTAAACAACATACTGGCCCCATAAGCAACACAGGGCTTTCAGAAGAATGACAGCTCTCGCAATAGAGAGCCCCAGTTTTCATTCATCCAATGTTTTGTCGCAAGCACCAGCTTTGACAAGGTTTTTCAGTCAGTCACATTTAACCTTTGACCGCACGGGGGTCAGCCGTGTTATTGTCAAAGTATAGAGTTACTGTGCTTTGGTTGACCCTACGTAGACCTTTGTGAGAGCTCTGTGTGGTTGCCATGTAGCAAACCCTACAATTGATCTCCAGCTGCCAAAGCAATGACACTTCAGCTTCCAAAACCTTCAAGTATGAGAAAAGCAAACATGTCTTTTTTTACTCTCCCTCCGCATAACCTCCTCACCCTCCCCATCCCCCACAATGCCCCTACCAACTGAAGCCTCATAGAGGCCCAGAGCTTTGCGAAGAACTGAGTCATTCATAGTTGAACAAAGGCAAAATCTGAATGGGGAGATAGAAAAGGTCTTCAATTGATTATTTTCTTTGATAGAACCTTTGAATCCAGGCACAGCCTTACTGCTGTGTTGGTGCTGACATCCAGGTGGTTCTTGCTAATACCTTCAGCCCTAGGATTTTCACAATCTATGGGAAAGATTAATGCCACTTGGCTCAACACATTTTGGCGTCAATACCATGTCAACACCACATTGTTACAAATTCCTCTAATCAACATATTCTTGAACAATAATTGTCAACACAGGGAGTTGGAGATTAAAATAGTTGAAATCTTCAAAGCTGGGCCTCCTGTTTGTGCAATATCTTTTTGCACATCCACCACCCCCCCCCCCACCCACCCCACTCAAAGGTGTTGCCACAAAGTTGAGATACTGTTCCACGGGTACCAGCAGTAGTTCCAAAATTTGATCATTGCATCAGAGTGTGGTTGTTGAAAACCATTCCGGACACAGCCAGCCTGTTGGAATGAAGTGTTTAAATCAATGTCACTATGAGCCATTTTACATTTACCAAGTAAGCTTCAGTTGGGCGTGGACTTTGGTTTCTTCACTCCCTTTTGGTGTTACTGTTAAGATTTTTTATTCATGCACTGGAGAATATTATTCTAGAAAGCATTAGTTTATTTCTGCATGCACGTCCATCTCAATATTTATGCTCACTGTGTAAACATGCCATCCTGGGTGGCAATGGATGCACAGTGGTTAGCACTTCTGCCTCACAGTGCCAGGGACACGGGTTTAATTCCAACCTTGGGTGACTGCCTGTGTGGAACTTGCATGCTGTCTGTGCGTCTGTGGGTTTCTGCCAGGTACATTGGTTTCCTTCCACAGTCCAAAGATGTGCAGGTTAGGTGGATAGGCTGTGGTAAAATTGCCCTGTAGTGTGCAGGAATAACCAAGGCTCATGTAAGCTTATGAGATAGGTGGGATGCTCTTTGGAGGGTCACTGCAGACCTGATGGGCCGACTGGCCTCGGCTTGCACTGTAGGGATTCTATGACATGCACAGTTTTGATGCTTTGGCAACAACTTGACAGCAAAGGATGAAGATGCTTGCATTTTTGCAAGGAACATAATAGCAGCCGAGATAAATGGAATGATCTTTAAAGCAGCTGGGGCAGACTTGAAGGGCTGAATGGCCTACGTCTGTATTAAACCATTTGTTAATTTTATGCTATAATGGAAAGCATCTTCACAAGTTGGAGAGGAAAGGGAGATCTCTGAGGAACAATATGTGGACAAATACAAGGGAAGAAGACTGTTGTAGTGTCCTTACCTCTGAGCCAGAAGGTCCAGGTTCAAGTCCACTTACCATAATAGTGTATGTTAACATTTTTAAAGAGGTTGATTTAAAAAAAATATATATAGAGAGAAGAAAATTTGGTGATTTGAACTGCAGTGGGACTGCCTGTTGTGGAACTGCATTTATATGGAGTAAATATGTTGCAATAAATTCCCAGGGAACAACAGTCGAGCCTTGAACAATTCAATATTTTAAAATGCTTTAATAGTTGATAATCTGCTCCCATATCAGTCACTGGTATTTAAATACTTTACTGTTTCCATCTAACCTCTAAATGCTACAAAGAGACAAGGGATTTATAGAAAGTCCCTCTGGGCCAGCACAGAATGTGCAAACTCCACACACACAGTTACTCAAGGCTAGAATGGAACCCAAGTCTTTGGTGCTGTGATATATTTTTCTTTCATTCCGGGAAAAAGAGGCAAGATAGCTCATAGGGTGCCTGACGTGCGAGTCCTCACCCTCGAAAAGGAAAAGGTCCTGGCCAGTGAAGACTGAGAGGGTGATACTGAAACATCCAGGTCCCAATAACCAAGGCTGGGAGAAACAGTGTCCATTGCTGTGTTTGTTATCCATGACTGTCAATGTGAATGGACTCTAAACATGCTCAGATTTCTCCGTCTTGTTCACAATGTATTGCACATTTTGCCTCCTTAAGGTAGAAGTGTCATCGAGTCACAGCAACAAGTGGATGGCCCAAGAGATATTTCCTCCCCCTTCAGCTTCTCCTCTTCTATCTCTGGAGGAAGTGGTGATAGATCCCTTGGGTGAAATAACTCCACAGAGGTTGGTATTTCTATCACCAAGTCACCCATTATTTACACTTGGAAAGCCCTTGGCTCTGATACAGCCTCGTCAGAGTCAATTCCCAGGGTGTCAGAATGACTGACCCTTCTGTTTTGATCTCCCTGGACCAGATCAACAGACCCAATCAAGGAACTCACACCACTGAAACTGCTTCCTGCAACGTCCTCCAGCTCAGACACTGACACCTTGATGGGAATAAATTAGCCGGATTGGAGTTACTTGCATATCACTGTCATGTCTGGGCAGCTGACTGAGGATGAGGGGTAGCAATGGCCCAGTGGTATTACCACCAGACAATTAATCCAGAAACCCAGCTAATGTTCTGGGGACCTGGGTTTGAGTCACGGAGCCATAGAGTCATACAGCGCAGAGACAGATCCTTTGGCCCAACTCATCCATGCCGACAAAGTTTCCCAAACTGAACTAGCCCATATGCCTGTGTTTGGCCCATATCCCTCTAAACCTTTCTTATTCAATTTTTTTAAATGTTGCAAATATACCTGTATCTGCCATTTCCTCTGGCAGTTCATTCCATATACAAACCACCCTCTGTGTGAAAAAAGTTGCCCTTTGGGTGCCTTTTACATCTTTCTCCTGCCACGTTAAAGTTATGCCTCCTAGTTTTGAACACCCTCAGTCTAGAGAAAAGACCTTGGCTACTCACATTATCCATGCCCCTCATGATTTTTAAACCTCCTTAAGGTCACCCCTCAGTCCCTGATACTCCAGGGAAAAAAGCCCCAGCCTATTCAGCCTCTCCCTGTAGCTCAAACCCTCTAATCCCAGCAACATCCTTGTAAATCTGCTGTGAACTCTTTCACGTTTAACAACATCTTTCCTACAGCTGGGAGACCAGAATTTGACACAGGGTTCTAACAGTGGGCCCTAATCAATGTCTTGTACGGCCGCAACATGACCTCCCAGCTCCTATACTCAATGCGCTGACCAAACATGACCTGTGTCCTGGCTTTCTCACTCGCCCGCACCCACCGCAACTCGCAGCCCACCCGTGGAACCCAACTAAAGTCCGCTGCAGGATTGAGAATGGACTGTTTTTCTGCTGGGGCTTTGAAGATTCAGAGGAGAGAGCATGACCGTTAGGCCACTATTCACTGTGGGAATGGGAGAATTACTGGAGAGAGACTGGATTATAAGATTAGAAAAGAATTCCAGAAACCTCAGCTATGTCTTGAGATTTGGAATTCCAGCTCAATCCCAGGGTGGTCACACCACAAACCTAAACCTGAGCTGGTTTTCTTAAACAGAGGTGATGGGCTTGGGCTCGGCAATTTTAAATTAGAGTGGCTGAAATGTTTCAGTTTGGTCAGATGACTGTACTTCAGAGAGTAGACAGGGTGTAAAAGTTTACCTCTGTGGTAGATTGCTGGTAAGTCTATACTAAGAAAATATAAGGTCAAGCAATAAGTGCAGGGGAAATGGCATTTTAAAACTCCTATTACTTTTGATGGGAGGAAGTAGCAACCTTTCACCTTCTGCAAAGTTGGGATGAAAAGTTCTGAATTCGCATAAAAACATTTCGGAACACTGAGCCACTATCAAATAGGGGAGTGGGAGTGGTGGGGGAATGTGTGTTTCTGTTGGGGTTTGCGTCAGAGGAGGTGATGCAAACAGAACTGAGAATTTGTATTTCCACAGCATCTATCCCCAACCTCAAAGCATGCCAAAGTGCCATATAGCCAATACTTTTTTGAAATTGTTATCTTATGGGGAACACAGGCCACACACAGCAAACGTGGTTGTTAATATTCAGTCTTTCATTTGAAGGATACACCATTGAATCCCTAAAGTGTAGAAGGAAGCCATTTGGCCCATTGAATCCATGCCGACCATCTCAACCAAATGTCTGGGATGCTTAATTTCCCATAGCCAGTCAACCTAACCTATACTTTTGGATTGTGGGAGGAAACCAGAGCATCTGGAGGAAACCCACACAGACATGGGGAGAGTGTGAAAGCTCCGCACAGACAGTTGCCCGAGTCTGGAATCGAACATGGGTCCTTGATGCTGTGATGCAGCAGTGCTAACCACTGAGCCACTGTGCCATCCCAATCTATTGGTCAGAACAGTGGGACAACTTCCTTGATCTACAATATAGTTCCTTGAGATGTGTTTTGGCTTTGGCAAGGCAGACAGGACCTGAGTTTAACATCTCAAACAAAGGTCAGTTTCTGTGACACTGCAGAACTGCCTGCACTGGGCTGTGGGCCTAGATTTTGTTCTCAGTTCTCAGGAAGTCAGAGTTGAACCCTTGACTGAAAAAGATGTTTCAATTTCTGGGAGAACTGGTTGGGTGGTGCTTGTGTGGGGGAGCGGGGAAGTGGGGGGTGAGGGGGGTGGATGGTCATGGTTGTTGTTGGCTGGGTGGGACTGATGCTGGTGGGGAGGAGTGGGGACAGGCATGGATGGTGGTGGTTGTTGATGGATGGGTGGGAGTGGTGCTTGTTGGGGGGCAGGTGAGGGGGGTGGATCGTGGTGGTTGTTGTTGGGTGGGTGAGAGTGGTGCCTGTGGGGTCAGGGAGGGAGTGGATTGTGGTGGTTGTTGGTGGGTGGATGGGAATGGTGTTTGTTGGGGGGGCGGGGTGGATGATGGTGGTTGTTGTTGGGCAGGTGGCAGTGGTGCTTGTGGGGGGGAGAGGGAGGAGCTAGCATGGCGTTGGTTATTGGTGGGTGGGAGAGGTATTTGTGGGGGTCACGAGGAAGGGGGTGGATGGTGGTGGTTGTTGGATGGGTGGGAGTGGTGCTTGTGGGGGTGTGGGTGGTTGGGTGCATGGTGGTGGTTGTTGTTGGGTGGGTGGGAGTGGTGCTTTTGGGGGTGTGGGGGGTGGGTGCATGGTGGTGGTGATTGTTGGGTGGGTGGGAGTGGTGCTTGTGGGGGTGTGGGTGGTTGGGTGCATGGTGGTGGTTGTTGTTGGGTGGGTGGGAGTGGTGCTTTTGGGGGTGTGGGGGGTGGGTGCATGTTGGTGGTGATTGTTGGGTGGGTGGGAGTGGTGCTTGTGGGGGTGTGGGGGGTGGGTGTTTGGTGGTGGTTGTTGTTGGATGGGTGGGAGTGGTGCTTTTAGGGGGGAGTGGGGAGGTGGATGGTGGTTGTTGGGTGGGTGGGAGTGGTGCTTGTAGGGTGTGGGGGAGGGGTGGATGGTAGTGGTTGTTATTGAGTGGGTGGAAGTGGTGCTTGTAGGGGGAAGCAGGGGTGGGGGGTGGATGGTGGTTGTTGTTGTTGGGTGGGTGGGAGTGGTGCTGCTGGCTGATAACTCTTTATAACTTAAGGGGTGGCCCAAATAGGATAGACAGAAAAAGAGAATTTTGTTCCGATGCATGTGACTCTTTGAAGCACTCTTCCTGTACAGAAATGGAAGGCACACTGTTTGCATATTTGTAAGGCAGAGGTAAATAGATGAAAAATGTGTTGCTGGAAAAGGGCAGCAGGTCAGGCAACATCAAAGGAGAAGGAGAATCGACGTTTCAGGCATAAACCCTCCTTCAGGAATCCTGTCGATTCTCCTGCTCCTTTGATGCTGCCTGACCTGTTGCGCTTTTCCAGCAACACATTTTCAGCTCTGAGCTCCAGCATCTGCAGTCCTCACTTTCTCCCAGAGGTAAATAGGTTCTTGCTAAGTAAGGTGGTGAAACGTGTGGCGTGGAATGTGGCATCGTCAGATCACTCAAGATCTAATTGAATAGCAGGACAGGTTCCAAGAGTCAAGTGGCCTCTTCCTGCTCCTAATTCACATGATCTGGTTAAGGGATGTTCTCACTGGTGTCTGGACTTTAAAATAATCCCAGTTGTGTCTTCAGTTTGTTGCCTCAGCTGCTGATTTGCAACCAGTTTCTCACTGAACCAATGGCCAACCACCACGCAGTCTCATGACAAGGTAGCATTACCCAATTTAATCCAAATGTTTATTCCAAAATTTGGTGTGAATCTCTGAAAGGATGCAATGACTGTTTCAGCACTAGTGAGTCTGTTGTTACTCAGCTGAGCGTGGTGGAAGAGGTGCTAACAGTCATAGCAGTTTAGTGGTTGTACTTACTTGGAACAGCCTTTCAGATAGTGATAGAATATTCTCCCGTAATCTTTTGCTGCCTTCAAATGGTGTATTCTTAAACAGACAATTGGGATTATCATTCACACTATAAGTACTTCAAATTAGGGCTCCTCAAAGGATCACAGGTGGCAATTGTCTTGAACAGTATGAGCAAGTGGTTCAATTCTTTTCCTCCCAAACTTTCATTCAGTGTTTACCACATGTCGCTCCATCTGCCACACGATCCATTTCTCCAAGCCTTGGCCCGGCTGCTGTTGTGTGACTAACTCTGAGATGTTTAATCACTACCATTGCTGCTAATAGGGAAAGCCACCTTGTCCAGTTTCTATGGCTAGAGAAAGGTTGATTGCAGAGATGGACCTCTCTACCTTACGCAGTAACCTTTCCATCTGGCCAAAAGGAGCCTGATTTCTCCCTTCACGGGAGATCAGATCGGCCGTGGCCTTATTGAATGGCAAAGTGGGATCACAGGGCCAAATGGCCTCCTCTTGTTTCTTGTTGAAATGTTCAGCATTTGGATAGCAGTCAGCTGCTGTTTCTTGGAGCATGTTCTCTGTAGCCATTGGGCCCTACTACGATCACAGAGCCATCCTTCACACATTAATATTAAAGTGGGGTAATTAGAGGAACTTGTACAACCTACACGCCCAGCATTTGCACGGATCTTTCTGTGATCAGTTTTATACAATATCCAATTGAATAAAGGTTTCTGTCTCCATCACCCTTTTAGGCAGTAAAGTCCAGACATTGCTCTCTGGATGAAAAGATGGTTCCTGAAGTCCCCTTTCAGCCTCCTATCAATTATTTTAAATCTATAAATATTCACCTGACTATTGATCACTCTGCAAATAGAAGTATATCCTTCCTACCCACTCTGTCTCAGTTTTATGATTTGATATAAAACTCAATTAAATCTCCCTTCAGCTTCCACTATGAGTAAACAGTTCCAGCTGACACAGTCTTTCCTCGGAACTCAAATTCTCCAATCAGAGCAACCTTTTCAGGTTTCCTCCCACAATCCAAAGATGTGCAGGTTAGGTGAATTGGCCAAGCTAAATTGCCCATAGTGTTCAGGGATGTGTAGATTAGGTGCATTAGTCAGGGAAAATGTAGTGTATAAGTGTAGGGGAATGGGTCAGGGTGGGATACACTTCAGAGAATTGGTGTGGACTTGTTGGGCCAAAATGGCCTGTGTCCACGTGGTAGGGATTCTATGATGAAGTGATCATTTGTTCTACAGGGCCTGTTCATTGCAGGCACAGAGATAATTCCTTTTTGAAGTATATAAACAGAAACTGCTGGAAAATCTCACCAGGTCTGGCAGCGACTGTGGAGAGAGAAGAGGGTTTAATGGTTCATTTAGTCAGAGAGGTGTGTAGCACAGCAAAAGGCCCTTCGGCCCATGAAGCCTGTGTCAATAACAAACAATCACCTAACTATTCCAATTTGATTTTCCAACACTTGGCCCATAATGTTGTATGCCTTGGCAGCACAAGTGCATGTCTAAATATTTTTAAATGTTACAGGCAGTGAGTTGCAGATTTCTAATTCCCTCTGGCTAAGAAAATGTTTCCTCTGAACCTCCTGCCCACTACCTTAAATCTGTACCCCTACATCTCCAGTCAGTGATCCCTCCGCCAAGGGGAAATGTTTCTGCCATCTACCTTGCCTGTGCCCCTTGTAATTTTATACATCTCAATCATGTCCCTCCCTCAGTCCCTTTTGCTCTAATATCATCCTTCTTCAGAACTGATGAGAGAGGTGGGACAATGATGGGATTCGTACCGAAGGGAAAAGCAGGTGAACAGAAGGGATAGTCAGGGAATGCTGGAGGGAGATTAGAGATCACAATGTCACAAAGAAATAAAGCAAAGGGAGTGTATTACTTGGCTGCTTGATCCAATGTATCACTGCCCACCAGAAGGCGAGTTCTCAAAGAGATAAAGGGGGCAAATCCTCCTGTGACAGAGGACTGGAGTGACAGAGTAAAAACAGAACCAAAAAGACATTGGTGGAGGTTGGGGTAGGAATAAAGATAGTGATACTTAAAGACAGAAACACTGTAGTGATTGGAATGATCCCATTGTGTATGAGGTCCCTTGATTAAGGCTGTTGACTCTGGGCCAATCAGGGATCCATGGCTGATAGATCTATGCAGGATTCTCAGAGTCTCCTCACTCGAGGGAATGGCTCTGAGCTGGCTTGTCAGAGTCCATGTACTATGCAGATGTAAATGAAAAGATGACTTAGTAATGGGATACCTGCCTCCATGGAGTAATTTCAGAGACAGACACAAATAGAGAGGCAGATGGACAAACACGAGGGAGAGAAAAATATATTAAATTAAGTTTTACATTTATATTTACAACATTAGTATATCACAAGGCTTTAGAGGCAATTACATACTATGTAGGAGATTGTAGTTTGATATTGAGATTAAAAAAGAGTTAACTTTATTCCATTGTTGGAGTCCTTGTCATATCTCTTGGATGGTAGAATAAAAGAGCGTTCACTCTATACCTGTAAAATATGGGTCAGGAATAACCCTTGAAGCCGCTTGTTATGAATTAAAGTTTGTGTAATTATTTCAGCTGTTTCACTTAAAACGACTTTTGAGAAAGAAAACACTGACATTAAAAAGTGTGCTAAAGGTCCTGAGATTTTCAGATGTTTTTGGTTTGTAGCTATAAAAGATTTTATGAAAACCTTAGCCCTGGGAATGGGCCTGTGTTATTATGGCTGCCAGGAAGTGGGAACTGTTCTTGGCCGGAAGTGTGGTACCAGCCACATTGAATAGGATAAGAAAATCCTCGTGTTTACTGACACCAACACTCCAAAGGCGATTGCCAATTGCATACTCTCATATTTCTAAATGTGCATGCAGACATTATTCAGCCAATTCTGAAAACTTAAAATAGAAGTTCTACTTTGTGGAACACTTTATTTCCCTTACCAGGTGTATGCTGACATTAAAATTATATCATTAGGTACTTGCCACTCCTGCATTAATATATTTATGAGAGATATCATTGCTTGTGTGCTCCTGGATGTTAGCAGGCATAACCGTCTAACTCCTGAGTAAGGCCTCTCGCTTTTCCAGGATTGGTTTGTTGGTGCTGGTCACACAAGATAACTTCATGTCCTGTGATTGCCTGCTAGCCCAATTAGGAAGCTAAGTCATAGAATCCCTACAGTGTGGAAACGGGTCATTCAGTCCAACAAGTCCACACCATCCCTCCGAACAGTATCCCACCCAGATACACTCCTCTACCCTAATACTCTACATTTCCCCTGACCAATTCACCTGACCTGCACGTCTTTGGACTGTGGGAGGAAACCGGAGCACCCGGAGAAAACCCACGCAGACACGGGGAGAATGTGCAAACTCCACACACACAGTTGCCAGAGGCTGGAATCAAACCCAGATTGTACCTGAACAAATAACCCAGAGGAGCAGGATTGTTCCTAATAATTCTCAATCGCTAGCCATTTCTCCTGGCCATGACCTACCCTTACCTCACGGTCGCTAAACCCAAACTTGTTACCGCAACCTCCAGGCTCAGTCTCACCGGGGCTGTGATGAAGTTATACCAGGACTTGCCAAAGTTGACTTAGCTGGCCAGTTCAAACATTGACTCATCATGACAAAGGCTGGGAGTTCAATGTGGAGCCTTAGGCTTCACCGGCCAAGAAGAGCGAATGACCATTGGCCCCCGACATAATTTTTCCTGAATTCAAGACATTATGGCGAAGAGTCATATTGGACTGGAAATATTGACTCCATTTCTCTCTCCTTTTGGGTTTCTCCAGTGCCTTCTGGTTTGTCTCAGATTTCCGGTATCCACAGTATTTTATTTTTATTGGAGGAGAAGCTTACCCTCACAGGGTGAACTGTGACCCTGGTTGTGATGGGTGAAGGAAGGAGTCACTCTGAACCCTAGTGCTCTGCTCTGCTGTTGGGAGGCTCCCTCCACGCAGTCAGACTCATCTGGATATCAAGGGGATGATGGGGAGGAGATTACCTTCAAGATGACTGGATCATTCCTGTTAGTCACTTATTGAAAACTTTTCGTGGGCTTAACAGGATCGATGTGGAAAAATCTTTTTCCCTTATGGGAGAGTCTAAGACACTCGACATAATCTCGGAATAATGGATCAGGCATTACTTCTCTCAGATGTAATGAATCTATGGAACCCTTTACCACAGAGGGTCAAAGCTAGGTCATTAAGTATATTCAAGGCTGGGATGGACAGATTTTTAATCAGTAAGGGTTTAATCAGAAAGGGCAGAGGTGATAGCTATCAGATAAGTCATGATGGCTCCGTGGTTAGCACTGCTGCCTCACAGCGCCAGGGACTCAGGTTTGTTTCCACCCTTGGGCGACTATCTGTGTGGAGTTTGCACGTTCTCTGCCTGTGTTGGTTTTCTCCCACAACCCAAAGATGTGCAGATTAGGGGAATTGGCCATGCTAAATTGCCCATAGTGTTCAGGGATGTGTGTAGATTAGGTGCATTAGTCAGGGGTAAATGTAGAGGAATGGATTTGGGTGGGATACTCTTCAGAGGGTTGGTTTGGATTTGTTAGACCAAAGGGCCTGTTTCCACACTGTAGAGATTCTATGATTCATTGAATGATAGTGCTTCTTCAATGGGCAGAATGGTCTCTTTCCACTCCTATGTTTTATAGTCTCATCTTCAGCTTTAATTAGTCTTTTCATTAATTTAACAAGTAACTCATTGTTCACAGGTCCTTCCCCTGATCTGACCTCCAGGGAAACACCTAATGGTCAGTAAACTGGGAGTCCTCCCTGTGGGGCAAAATTAAATGTCAGGCGAAAGTGAGGACTGCAGATGCTGGAGATCAGAGTCTAGATTAGAGTAGTGCTGGAAAAGCACAGCAGGTCAGGCAGCATCCGAGGAGCAAGAAATTCGACGTTTTGGGCAAAAGCCCTTCATTGCCCAAAACGTCAAGTTTCCTGCTCCTCAGATGCTGCCTGACGTCTGTGCTTTTCCAGCACCACTCTAACCAAGCCCCAAAATTACACGCCTAACTGCATCAAGACTGCACCAGAAATCAGACTGAAAATCCTACCCTCCATCTCAGTGGATAGCCCTCCTATCTTTGAAAGAGATTGTGGGTTCCAGCCCAACAAAGACATGAGAAAAAAAAAACTAGGTTGAATCTTCCCTATTGGAAATGCTGCCTTTTAGGTGAGAAGCTAAACTGCCCTCTCAAGTAATATAAAAGGTCCCGTGGTATATCATTCCCCTCGATAGTTCACTTTGGTGAAAGTGAAGCCACAGATCTCAGACCTGTGGAAAGATGAAGACGAATGTGATTGTAATCTGTAAACCTGTATCTTTGTTCTGAAAATCTCGATGGTCTTTCAGTAACGAAATGGCATAATCTCAACAGCTAGAGAAAGCAAACTGGGTTTGGTTTGACTGGAGGGATTCTATGTAAGGAAAAAGACATTTCCCAGCCTCCTTTTCAACCCGGTGCTCTTTGGTGTGTATGGAGTACGTGGTTGCTCCTCAGGAAGAGGCTGGCTCTCCTTTATTGCAAGAGCTCACTAATGTGGGGGAGGCTGTTACCCTGCAGCTCCCATATAGTTCTGGCTGACCAGGAGACTCTCCTGGTCTTTCTGCTTGCCATAAGCATATCAGAAGCATCTACAATTGATAATTGATTTGTTCAACCATTTTCTGATACACCCTCTATAATCATCAACTCTTGTAGTCAGACTTAAACCTGGAGCTTCTGGCCCAGAGGTTGGGACACTACCCACTGCATCTCAAGGTCTCCTACACAGGTGGAATACAATTGGATATGATTTAGGTGGGAACACAATCACTGTTCCACAAAAGCCCTGAGGAACTAAAAAGATTAATTCAATTCATTAAATTAACTTGGAATTAAAAAGCTGACCTGAAACAACTTGGTTGCGAAAAGGTTCATTAATGTTCTTTGGGGAAGGAGATCTGTTGCCCTGGTCCAGTTTACATGTGACTCCAGACCCACAGCAATGTGGTGCACCCTTACTACTCCTTGGAATGACCTAGGAAGCCATTCAGTTGGACAGAGATGGGCCACAAAGGGTGACCTTGTTGGACAATTGTTAGATCCAGTGAATGGCCAAATTAAGTGGGCTTAATGACTTTGAATAACTGCAGGTTTCCTGTCTCAATAATCAAGAAAACCATTGTTTCTTCAAATGCCATCATCTGATTTTAATCCTTGGCACTTTCACAACACAGAGTTGAAGAGTGTAGTGCTGGAAAAGCACAGCAGGTTAGGCAGCATCCAAGGAGTAGGAGAATTGACGTTTCAAGCATAAGCCTTTCACAGCCCAACACGGTTTTTAAAAAGGAAACGAACACCAACATAAAAGGGCCACAATAAACAGCTGACCTTATAGGTTAGCCATGATCTGAGAAACCCACGTGGAATAAGATCATAAGAAACAGGAACAGGAGTAGGCCATTCAGCCCCACAAGCCTGCCCCATCATTCATGGCTGATTGACATTCCTCCTATTCACTTTCCTGCCCTTTCCCCATAACCCTTGATTCACCAACTGATCAAGAATTTACCATTTTCAACATTAAATCATCACAAGGACTCTGGCCCCACAGAGGCAAGGATTTCCAAAGACTCTCAACCCTCTGAAAGAAGAAATTCCTTTTCATCTCAGTCTTTTTTTTCTGAGACTGTGCCCTCTGGTCCTCGACTCTCCCATGAGAGGAAGCATCCTCTCAGTATTTACCCTGTCAACCCCTTAAGAATCCTATAGATTTCAATGAAATCATCGCCCATTCTTCTAAACTCCAGTGAGTAGAGTCCCAACCTGTTTAGCCTTTGCTCATCCGATGATCTCTCTCTACCAGTGATCATCCTAATTAACCTTCTCTGAACTGTCTCCATTGAAATGATATCTTTCCTTAAATAAGGGGACTAAAACTGCTCACAGTACTCCAGATGTGGTCTCACCAGTACCTTGTGCCATTGCAATAAGACTTTTCCTTTTTTCCAACATCTTTGATATAAGGCCCAACGTTCCACTAACCTTCCTGATTACCTGCCTCCTCCTGTGTGCTAGCTTTCTGTGTTTTGTGTGCAAGTTCGTCCCCCAAACCCCAAGTCTCTTTGTGTTGCAACTTCCTGCAGTTTTTCTCAGTTTACAGGTAAACAATATTCTGAGCTCTTATTCTCCCTTCCAAAATAAACAGTATTGCCTGAACTGGAATTAACCTTTTTATCAAAAGACACTGAACCTCAGACTCTGGCATGAAGGAACCATCATCTCCCATTTTGACCTATACCTTGTATTAGGTTTCATATACAGGAATGAAAGAATTCGCCTTCAATGATCAAGTTAGGAAATAAGGGATTCTGAGACTGGAATACACATTATTTCAGGGTAGCTGCTTTTGACAGAGCAGAAAAGATATATTTATGACTGGAATTAATTGTAGAAGGCTCTCTCTTTCTCATCCTCTCACGTGTGAATAAGTATCCATAAGATTGAACTAATTAAAAGGCTACATCAAAACACAATGAACTCAAAGGACAGTTGATACATTCTTCAGAGGATGCAAGATATCAATTCTCAGATTATGGTTTATGAAATAACTCCACAAAGGCTGGTGGCCCATCACCAAGTCACCTTTTATTTCCATGTGTATAGTATGTGGCACTGACCCAGTGAGCACAGAGCTGGCTCCTAGAATGAGCAGAAGTCCTGACACCACTTTTTTTTTCCCAACCATTCCCCCCCACACTACTGCCTAACAGCAGAAGTGCTTAATTTTCCCCCAGCACCCATGTGGTGCGTGTGCAGGTGTGAGACACAGTGAAGAACAATAAGTGTGTACATCTTTATTTATATTCCACCACCAGGAAGAAAGGAAACACCCGAGTGACCAGTGATAAGCAATGCCCTTCTCGACAAAGAGCAATGTTGCGTGATCAAAAAAGTGAAGGGGAGGGCAGGGGACACTGTTGGTTTTTTTACTTTCTTTTTTTTTCTCCTCCCACCTAACTGCGGTAGTGCTTATTTTTTCCCCCCAGCACCCATGGTGTGTGTGTGTGCAGGTGTGAGACACAGTGAGAGAGACACTGTTGTTTATATCTGTCAGCCAGGGCTCCCTGATTGGACCAGGTTAACAGCCCCAGTCAGGGAACCTATATTCTATGAAATCCACCTGGCTGACCTCATTCCAATCCAGTTAAACCCTCTACACCTTGAGGACACTGTAAGACCTTTAAACACTTGAATTGTCATTACCAGACTGAAAACGTTCACTCTATCCACAGACCTGCTGTGTTCCTCCAGAATTGTCTGGGTTTGTTTCAGATTTTCAGCACCTGCAGCATTTTGATTCTATATTCCTTCCTCTTAAACTGGACATGACCCTTTTTTCAACTATATGATTAAGGTCCAGTTTTTACTTGTCATTGGGTTAAGAGGTAATAAAATTGCTTTCCCTTTCACTCAAGAAATCCTTGAACAGTAATTGGTTACTGATTGTTTACAGTGTATAGGTGTACTACATTTCAAATATAGAAAGATACGGCTTAATGTCATAAGGAACAATAAGTAGTTGCTGTGGTCAACTGAGGAGGGTGAAATGGGGGAGCCTATTTATCCCTCCCCACCAGATTGTAATAACACATGGTAACTTCATCAGAGATTATGTAAATATATATGGCAACTGTAGGAAAGCCTCAATGTTGTCTAAGACCATGCCTGGTTTCAGTGAGTGCACTTTAAAAGTACTTCATTTGTTGCAGAGTATTTTTAGGGTGAGCTAAGAAAGTGAAAGGTGCTGGAGAAATGCAGCTTTTTTATCCCTTTCCCATACAACATCAAAAACAGGAGCAGGAACAAGGCATTCATCTGGTCTACCATTCAATAAGACCACAGCATGATCATCCAACCCAGTCCATTGTTCCCACTTTATCCCCAAAGCCTTTGCTCCCTTTAGCCCTAAAAACAATTTCTAACTCCTTCATGAAGACATTCAATGTTTCAGGCTCAACCACTTTCTGTGGTAATGAATTCCACAGGCTCCCCACTCTCTGTGTTAGGACATTGTCTTCTCATCTCTTGTCCTTAATAGTCCATCCTGTATCCTTAGACTGTGAGTCCTGATCCTGGAATCTCCTGTGTTTGGGGACATCCTTCCTACGTTTACTCTGTCTAGTCCTGTTAGAATTTTATAGATTTCTGTGAGATGCCTCTTCATTCTTCTAAACCGTAATGAATTGAGTCCTGACTGATCCAGCCTCTCCTCATACCTCAGTCCCACCATCCCAGGATTCAGACCCTCTGCCCCCATCACTTCATTAAAGATACTGGGCAGTGACCGATGGGTGAGAACCAGAATTCAGTTATTTTGCAATTTGTTGAAAACACAGGAAGGAAGGTTGGGGCACATCAGTTGGAGGGTGTCCTGCAAGTACTAGGGGCACACCACCTGTCCTCACCCACCAAAAGGGCAATATAATAAAACCGGTAATTTGTTTTTTATTCACATATGAGGCATGGGCGTTGCTGGCTGCCCAGCATTTGCTGCCCATCTTTCCTTGCCTCTGAACCGAGTGGCTTGCTAGGCCATTTCAAAGAATAGTTGAGAGTCAACCACATTGCTGTGGGTCTGGAGTCACATGTAGGCCAGACCAGGTAAGGAGGGCAGTTTCCTTCCCTCAGGGCATTAATGAACCAGGTGGGTTTTTCTGACAATTGACAATAATCTCATGGCCAATAGCAAATTCTTAATTCCAGATTATTATTGAATTAAAATTCTACCATGATGGGATTTGAACCCAGGAACATTAGCTGAGTTTCTGGATTAATAGTCTAACGATAGCACTATTAGGCCATAACCACCTCCTGAATGATACATGCTTTACATTAGATTCCTTACAGTGTGGAAACAGGCCCTTCAGCACATCCGGTCCATACCAACCCTCTGAAGAGTAACCCATCCAGACCCATTTCCCCTCTGACTAATGCACCTGACACTATGGGCAATTTAGAATGGCCAATTCACCTGGCCTGCACATCTTTGGATTGTGGGAGGAAACCAGAGCACCCACGGGGAGATGTGCAAACTCTACACAGACAATCGCCTGAGGCTGGAATTGAACCTGGGACCCTGGTGCTGTGAGGCAGCAGTGCTAACCACTGAGCCACCGTGCTGGTCAGATTTAGTTTGTTTTCTACAAAATGGAGGACTATTATGTTCATTCCAACCATTACTGTTTTAGTTCCACCTCTGGACTAGCCTCCAAACCACCACCACATCCCCCCCCTCTCAACCCCACTCCTTCTGAACATCTGAGGGGAAGATATTCTGCCTTGCTAAAGCCCCCACAGTTATGGACACCATTTGCAAATGACTTCTGTGTGCAAAATGCACCCAAGCCCACCTCCCCACCCCAAAATACTGCCTGGGGTGTCAATAGCTTCACAGAAAACATTCAAATCCAGAGGTCAGATCCAAAACAGAGCCAGTAGGACGTAAAATAACAGCAAAACTGGTGAATGAGATCAACCGACTCAAAATGGCAGTCCGGTACAGCCAAGAATTTCATTTCAAGAATGGAACGCGAAACTTCAATTGCAAGGACAGATTGAAGAAGTTGGGACTGCTGTTCTTGGAGAAAGAAAAGTGAGAGGAGATTTTGATGGCAATTTTCAAAATTGTGAATAGGCTGAGTGGAGTAGATGGGGAGAAGGCTATTCCTGCTCGTCAAAGAAACAAGAATGTGAGGGCATAGATTTAAAGTGACTAAGAAATGAGGCAAGGGTGTTGTAAGAAAGACACTTTATCACACAACAGGTAGTTAGGGTATGGAATCCACCAAACGGAAATATAATGGGCCAAGTTCCACTGAGGCTTTCAAAAGGGTATTGGGTGATTATTTGCGTAAAAATTGATGCGCAGCAATATAGGGAGAGGCAGGAGATTGGCACTGGGTATTCAAACTGGTACTGGCATGATAGGCCAAATGGCCTCTTTCTGCTTTGTAATAATTCTGTGATTTCCAATTCCTACTGTTTTTTCTCTCCCAGCAGGAGTTGTAGAACATAAAATAGATTGCGGGGATAGTACTGACAGCCATAAATAAATGTCCCTTTATTAACCAGGCCAAATCAGTGAAATGTACTTCTCTAAAAAGAAAACATAGTTCCTTTAAGAACATTTATATCTTTGACAGAATTCACAAAATGAAGACTTGTACGCTTCAAATATTTTTGGGTCCGGTTGAAATCAGATTGAAAACCTGTCTCCACCTTTATTATTTTTGTTTTTTTTTATTAGTTTTCCCCCTAATAATCAATCACCGAAATCTCAGTGATCGTTTCTATAACAGAATGCTACAATGTCTACTACTGTACCTTGCAACAAGCTGACAGTCTCCCTGGTAGAGGACAATTCATCATTCACAAGTCATGCAGCTGGCTACATTGGCCAAGTGTTCCACCAGACACGTGAAATACTGTGAGTACAGATGTTCCACCTTGCAAAGACTGAGCCTTTAATTCCTCAATCCCTGTAACGCCCCTTTGCACGAGCTCATGGTTAAAAAAAATGTTATTTATGAGGGGCCTGTGCCAAATGTGGGGCCTGGCATATATTAAGGTGAATAAATTCTTTGCAGCGAGAATGTGTGTGGGATAAAGCTGCTTTATGATTTTTGAACCGCCAGTACGGGGAGGGGAGCTGACACATGCTGCAGAACAGACAGGGCCAATGGATGTTTTTATTAATATGAGGTAGGGCCTAGTTCATGTACTCTGAGCCTAAAGCTGATTTTGTTTCCACCTAAATCCAAGTAAAACAGCTCAATGTTTCTTTTTGCTTTGGCTTCACGTCTCCTGTATCCGTTTTCTCAAGCTTATTTGTGTAGAGGCTCAATCTGTGGACACCTCACCCAAGTCTTGCAGCTGTGGTCCAGTGTGTTCGTGCCTCTGGATCACAAAAGCTGAAACTGAGGGAGTGGCATAAAAACTGAAATTGCTGGAGAAACCCAGCAGGTCTGACAGCGTTTGTGGGGAGAAAGCAGAGTAAACATTTTGAGTCCGGTGACACTTCAGGGAGCGGTGTTGTGTGGGAGAAGCCATCCTTGGATGAGCCATCACACTGACAGCACATCTGCTAGCTTGGATAGGAGAAAGTGAGGACTGCAGATGCTGGAGATCAGAGTCAAAGAATGTGGTGCTGGAAAAGCACAGCAGGTCAGGCAGCATCTGAGGAGCAGAAGAGTCATAGAACATAAAACATTACAGCACAATATAGGCCCTTTGGCCCTCAATGTTGCACCGCCCTGTGAAACCAATCTGAAGCCTATCTAACCTACACTAATCCATTCTCGTCCATATGCCTATCCAATGACTACTTAAATGCCCTTCAAGTTGACAAGTCCACTACTGTTGCAGGCAGTGCATTCCACATCCCTACTACTCACTGAGTAAGGGATCTACCTCCGACATCTGTCCGATATCTATCTCCCCTCAATTTGAAACTATGCCCCACCCCACCCCCGTGCTATCTATCACCATCCTCGGAAAAAGGCTCTCACTGTCCATCCAATCTAACCCTCGGATTACCTTATATGTCTCAACAAGTCACCTCTTAAACTTCTTCTCGCTAATGAAAACAGCTTCAAGCCCCTCAATCTTTCCTCTTAGGCCCTTCCCTCCATAAAATGCAACATCCTAGTAAATCTCCTCTGAACCCTTTCCACGTTTCAAAGTCAGGAATGTGGGGGGGAGGGGTGCCCAAGGGAGCTGAGAGATAAATAGGATGGTGGAGTGGGGCTGGGTGTAAGGTAACTTGGAAGGCGATAGGTAGATGAAGGTGGTGGTGGGGGGGGGTAACGGTAATAGGTCAGAGTGGAGGGTGGAGCGGATAGGCAGGAAGGAAGATGGACTGGTAGGGCAGATCAAGCGGGTGGTGTAGAATTGCAGGGTTGGATCTGGGGGAAGGTGGGGGGGGGAGGGGAGATGAGGAAACTGGTAAAATCAACATTGATGCTGTGCCACACATTTTGCTCCCTTGGATAGAAACACAAGTTCTAATAGCACGATTCAGTAAGTTCTGTCTGGTGTGCTAGCCATTATTTGTCTCTCAATATTAAGCAAAGTATCTAGTCATTAATGACTCTTAACAATTTTTATGGATGCACCATAGAAAGTATCCTATCCAGATGCATCGCAGCATGATATAGCAACTGAACTGACCAAGACCACAAGAAATTACTGAGGGTTGTGAACACAGCCCAGTCCATTACAGAAACCAGCCTTCCTTCTACTGACTCAGTCTACACTTCCCGCTGCCTTGGGAAAGCAGCCAACATCATCAAACATCTCTCCCGCCCCGGTTATACACTTTCCCAATCTCTTCCATCAGGCAGCAGATGCAAAAGTTTGAAAACACTTACCAAAAGATTTAAAAGCAACTTCTTCCCTGCTGTTATCAGACTTATGAAAGGACGTTTTGTATATTAGACTTGATCTTTCTCTGCACCTTCTCTGTAACTGTTACACTATATTCTGCATTCTGCTCTATGTACTCATGTAAAGTATGATTTGTCTGGTTAGCTATACAAAACAATACTTTTCACTGTATCTTGGTACATGTGACAACAATAAATCAAACCAAATCAACGATAGATTAATGATTTTCTCCAGATGTGGCCTTTTGTTTTACTCATTGGCTGGATGTGGACATCGCTGGTCAGAAATTAGGTCAACATTCATTGTCTATTCCTAATTGGCCAGAGGGCAGTTAAGAGTCAACCACATTGCTGTGGGTCTGGAGTCAAATGTAAGCTGGAGCAGGTAAGGCTGACAGATTTCTTTCCATAAAGGACATTATTGAACCAGATGGGGGTTTTTTTGACAATCAACAATGGCCTCATAGTCATTATTAGACTCTTAATTCTATATTTTGAATATAAATTCCACCATCTGCCATGGCAGGATTCAAATCTAGATCTCTGGAACATTACCTGGAGTCCCTGCATTAATAGTGTCGAGATTAATAGTGTCGAGATTCCCGCCTCAGGCGACTGACTGTGTGGAGTTTGCACGTTCTCCCCGTGTCTGCGTGGGTTTCCTCCGGGTGCTCCGGTTTCCTCCCACAGTCCAAAGATGTGCAGGCCAGGTGAATTGGCCATGCTAAATTGTCCATAGTGTTAGGTAAGGGGTAAATGTAGATGTAGGGGTATGGGTGGGTTACGCTTCGGCGGGGCGGTGTGGACTTGTTGGGCCGAAGGGCCTGTTTCCACACTGTAAGTAATCTAATCTAATCTAATCTAATCTAATCTAAGTAATCTAATCTAAAAAAATTAGAATGTTGCTGGTAAAGCACAGCAGGTTGGGCAGCATCCGAGGAGCAGGAAAATCGACGTTTCAGGCAAAATCCCTTCATCAGGAATAGAGACTGCATTAATAGTCCAGTGATAACACCAATTGGCTATCACCTCCCAAGTTATTGCCAAGGGGTGGGAAGGCTTTGAAGCCAGAAGCTGTGTAGGAGCTGAGGAAACCACAAGCTACCTGTTCAAGTCAGCGAAGAGGACAAGAAGAGCAACCTTTCTCCAAAACGTTTTCAATTTTAAAATTAAAAAAATTCTTTGTGAAGAACAATGCGAATACACGATAATGAGATGGAGGTGTGTATTAATCAGCATTAAAATAGAATGGTGGCACAGTGCAATCTCAAGCCGTTCCCTCTGATGGCTGCAGCTGCTTCCTCACCAGGTTTAGGAAGAATACACATTCAAGTGCAGGATGATGGTAGAAAGAAACCAGTCTACTTCACTTCACAACATTAATAAAAAACAGAACAACATGTGTGACTACAGATAAAGAGGTATTTACAGAAACCTGGGGGTGTGAGCAATTTGGAGAGTAAGATTGAAATTTCACATTGAGATAGACTACAGACCATTGGTTATACCATTAGATTCCAAAGGGATTGATTAAAATGCCACTTCAATACCCAGAGGTTCAGACTCAAACTGATGCGTTATGATTACACAGCGGAGTATTTGTAGGGCTGAATGGCCTGCTCCCAATCCTACTTTCTACTTTTTTTGAATGAACCAGAAAAACCCTGGGAAACAGCAGACAAATTGTTCACAGCTACAGTGGATTAAGCTGACCCAGAAGATTTTAGCCATTTTTCAGAAATGTAAACATTTTCTGTCGGTCAGTATAAAGTCTGTCCTGAAGAAGGGTTGCAGCTGAAACATCGACTTCTCCACCTCCTGATGCTGCCTGGCTTGTTGTGTTCTCCCAGCCTCCTGCCTGTCTAACTTCTAATCCAGTATTTGCAGTTTTTTTTATCTCGCACCCAGTATAAATTCTTTAACAGCTCCTGAGATGCGAAAAGAAATTAAAGAAACACGAAAGGCAGATGAAGAATGTACTCAGACCAGGAAATTCTGTCAAAGAAGGGTGATCAAAATTTAGTCGAAATGATCAGCATTAATGAACAAAGGAAGCATTGGACCATAATGGATACAGCCCACAGCAACAAATAAAGAGGGGACCCTTAAGGAAATGACTGACCCATGTATTCAATCACAAAGTCAGACTTTGTCCCACCAAAATCAGAGCACTGACACAGCTTTCAGTGAATTTTCTGTCAGAACCTGACCCAAAACTGGAGCTCCCAGTCCTCAGAAAACTAGTCAGCAAGTGGATACTGATCCCAAAGAACAGATTGAGAAGAGCAAGCTTTCTGAGGAATAAATATAAATGCTTCCCAGATTTTCAAAAGGTAACCCTGGCTAATCAAGCAGGGTTCTGTCTGGAAAGAACCTTAATTCAAAACCACACCAGCGGATCTGTTTTCCTTAAAGTGAAATACCATGGATGCTGGAAATCTAAAGGGAGAGTGCTAAAGAAACTCAAAAGGTCTGTCAGCATCTGTGGAGAAAAAAAAACAGTGAATAAACTGAAGAAGAGTCAGAGTGGAATCAAAATGTTAACTCTGGTTCTTTCTCTCCACAGATGCTGACAGACCTGCTGAGTTTCTCCAGCACTTTCTGATTTTACATCTATTTTTCTGATTTGTTTCTTTCCTTCTAGACTTTAATCATAGGCTGGTCATACTGAAAGCTGCGATGGAGGATATGTTTCATTGTACTGATGGAAGTCACTTGGGAATAACCATGTGTTCAGTTCATGTACAACAGTATGTGTGGTGGCCAGGAATTTGATAAGAACATAGAACATAGAACATTACTGTGTAGTACAGGCCCTTCTGCCCTCGATATTATGCCAGCCTGTGGAGCCAATCTGTGGAGCCTCTTTATCCTACACATTCCATTTTCATCCATATGTTTATCCAATGACCATTTAAATGTTCTTAAAGTTGGCAATTCTACTACTGTTGCAGGCAGTGCATTCCATGCCTCTACTACTCTCTGAGTAAAGAAACTACCTCTGACATCTGTCCTATATCTATCACCCCTCAATTTAAAGCTATGTCCCCTCGTGCTGGCCATCACCATCCGAGGAAAACGGCTCTCACTGTCCTCTCTTTCTAACACTCTGATTATCTTATATGTCTCAAATGTGTCACTTCTTCTCCCTAATGAAAACAGTCCCTCAACCATTCCTCATAAGACCTTCCCTCCATATCAGACAACATCTTAGTAAATCTCCTCTGCACCCTTTCCAAATCTTCTACGTCCTTCCTATAATACAGTGACCAGAACTGTATGTAATACTCCAAGAAGTTGAAAGTTTTGCTGTCATCTTGCCACAGTGTGCAATCAATAGCCAGACCCAAACAGAACCTGTACTTTCTTCTAATCTTGCAGACCGGCCTTTGGTAAAAGTTGAGACTGGACTCCATTGATTTCCAAATTAAAGTAACTTGGTCACAGTACAGTATGATTCCACATGGCCAGAAGCTATCAGACTTCACACTGCAACAGCTAAGACTGTGATCAAATCGCAGAAGAACATTTTCTCCCCACAAAATTGTCCAGATTAGATTATTTCAGCAATTTGTAAATGTTTAGTGATTGTAACAAGGTCAGCCAGGTGAACCTCAAAGAATATGAGTTCCCTGATTGGGGCTATTAATCTAATTTAGCTTTCTCTAATTCTGAGATGCTATTAGTTTTACTCGGAAGTTCAAGAACCAGAGGAATCATATGGGGATTTTTAACTTGATTAAGGTGATTGGCAGAGGCATGTGATTTTGATTAAACCCTTAATGAGGTGCTGAGAGACTATTTGGTATGTGGAGTTAATGATGTAACCATGCAAAAGCTGAAGACCAACTGGACTGCAAACAGGCACGACAAATGGCCTTACAATCGGGAAATGCGGCAAGTGGAGCATGGGTTGTAGGGTTTTCAGATGGAAGTGGTCACTCTCACCGACTGAACTTGGGGAACACCACTTGAGTGAAGGTAAATGTATGGCCTCACTCAGGACATACTCTAAACAAAGTCTCCAGGACAGCCCACAGCAAAATCCCAACACAAAACCAAACCTTGACCAAATGGCTAACATTTTCTTCAGGATCCGGATGCCTGCAAGCCATTGTATTTGCTGCCACTGTGCCAACTCAAGACAGCAAAAGAGTCCCATGAGACCTAAACTGAGTAAGATAACTCTTAGGTCAGTATCCGGGAGAGTGTACACCTGGTCTGGAATAATAAAATTGCTCAGCAACATCTAAATCAGAACAAATCAAAATACATATCTGGTTAAATGGTCACCTGGTTCCAGTGGACGTCGATATCGGCATGGTTGTTTCAGTGATCGCAGAACCAGTCTTTAAAAAAGTTCATTCTAGTCTCCAACCCTTATGTTTGCACAAAACTTTGGCTTGACCAAGAACGTGTACCGGGGAACTTTTGTAGAGCAACTGAAGTTCCAGTCTCGTATGGGAACCAGCTGAAATGTCGATTCTTCTGCTCCTCGGATGCTGCCCGACCTGCTGTGCTTTTCCAGCATCACACTCTTGACTCTAATCTCCAGCATCTGCAGTCCACACTTTCAGCTGGTTTAGTTACCGCTGATTGTAGTAAAAAGCTCCACCCCAGGCTTGATGGGGTGAAATTGGTTGAGAATGATTCACCTTGACTGGGTCAACATTTTCAGTTAGAAAATAGCTGTCTGAGTGAAGTCCTAATTAAATATCCAGAAGTTTTTCAGGAAGGTCTAGGGTCTATCAAAGGAGCCAAGGCCACCTTGCATGTTGAGCAGGAAACAATTCTGTGAGTTTGCAAGGCCCACCCAGTGCCTATTTCCTTACATACAAAAACACAAGCAGAAATGGGGTGGTACGGTGGCTCAGTGGTTAGCACTGCTGCCTCACAGCACCAGGGTCCCAGGTTTGATTCCAGCCTTAGGCAACTGTCAGTGTGGAGTTTGCACATTCTCCCCGTGTCTGCGTGGGTTTCCTCTGGGTGCTCTGGTTTCCTCCCACAGTCCAAAGATGTGCAAGTTAGGTGAATTGGCCATGCTAAATTGCCCGTAGTGTTTGTTAGGTGCATTAGTTGGAGCTAATTGGTTCTGGGTGGGTTACTCTTCAGAGGGTCGGTGTGGACTTGTTTTGCCGAAGGGCCTGTTTCCACACTGTAGGGAATCTAACCTAAAATCATTAGTCTGGAAAGCAAAGGAATGACCACCCCAGTCCAGTTTGCTTCAAGGAATGGGCAGCACCGATTGTGAAGCCTAAAGGGTCAGTTTGCCTTTGTGGGGGTTTTAAACAAATAATAAACTACTTTGCACAGCTGGATAACTACCCAAACCCTTGCACAAGAGGATTGATAACTAAAGGTGAGAGTGAGGGCTGCCCTTCATGAAGCTGCACATGAACCGTGTGTACCTGCGATTGCAGTTAGATGAGGATTCCCAGACCTTGTATATTACCATTAATACCCATAAGGAATTTGTACCAATACACAAGCCTGCCATTTGGGGTATCATCATTCTGTATCATTTTGCAGTGCTTGATGGAGAATATTTTTCAAGGTCTACCCAAGGTCACCACTTATCTGGATGACGTGCTAATAACAGGGAAGACCCAATAAGGAGCACTTAGAGAACTTGGACAGAGTTGTTAGATGTCTCTTCCAGGCAGGTGTATGCTTTAGAAGGGTAAAATGTGTGTCCCAGGCACCCCAAGTGGCCAACTTGGGCTACAGACCCGACAAGATCAGATTACACCCATCGGAAGATAAAATGAAGGTGATCAAAGGTGCTCTGGCTCCAACATCTGGACCAGAGCTCGGGTCTTACCTTGGGCTGGTAAATCATACAGAACCTGGCCCTCCATCCTGGCACCTATGCATCAACTCCAAAAAAAGAGTCAGCCTCAGAAATGGTCATGTAGCCAAGCCATAGCTTTCTCAGAAGTAAACAAAAATCATCCTGTAAGGTGTTTGCACACTAAGATCCCAAGCAAGATCTGGTATTGGCATGGGATGCCTCCAGGTAATGCATTGGGGTAGCATTTGCTCATAGGTCATAGAGTCATAGAGCTGTACAGTACAGAAACAGACCCTTCGGTGGAATTTGACCTTGTTGACCAGATATCCTAAATTAATCTTGTCCCATTTACCGGCATTTGGCCATATCTCTCTAAACCCTTCCTATTCCTACACTCATCCAGATGCCTTTTAAATGTTGTAATTGTACTAACCTCCATTATTTCCTCTGGCAGCTCATTTCATACACGCACCACCCTCTGTGTAAAAAGGTTTCCCCTTAAGTCCCTTTTAAATCTTTGCCCTCTCGCCTTAACCTAAGTCGTCTAGTTTTGAACTCCCCAACCATCCAGAAAAGACCTTGACTATTTGCCCTATCCACGTCTCTCATGATTTTATAATCCTCTATAAGGTCACTCCTCAGCCTCCAATGCTCCAGGGAAAATAATCCCAGCCATATCAGCCTCTCCTTATTGCTTAAAACCTCCAACTCTGTCAACCCCCATTTAAATCTTTTCTGAAACTTCTCAATGACCTTCCTCTAGCAGGGAGACCAGAATTGCATGCAGTATTCCAAAACTGGCCTAATCAATGTCCTGTACAGCCACATCTTGACCTCTCAACTCCTGTACACTGACTAAAAAAGGCAAGCATCCCAAATGACTCCATTTCCAAGGAGCTATGAACCTGCACTCCAAGGTCTCTTTGTTCAGCAACACTCCCCAGGACCTTACCATTAAGTGTATAAGTCCTGCCCTGATTCGCCTTTCCAAAATGCAGCACCTCACATTTACTCAAATTAACTCCATCTGGCACTCCTCTGCCCACTGGCCCATCTGATCAAGATCCCATTGTAATCTGAGGTAACCTTTTTCGCTGTCAACTACAACTTCAATTTTGGTGTCATCTGCAAACTTCCTAGCCATACCTCCTATGTTCACATTAAATCTTTTATATAAATGATGAAAAGGAGTGGATTCAGTATTAATCCTTGTGGCACTCCACTGGTCACAGGCCTTCAGGCTGAAATGCAACCCTCCACCACCACCCTCTGTCTTCTACCTTTAAGCCAGTTCTATATCCAAATGGTTAGTTCTCCCTGTAATCTGTGAAATCTAACCTTGCTAATCAGTCTACTATGAGGAACCTTGTTGAACGCCTTACTGAAGTCCAGATAGATCACGTCCACCGCTCTGCCCTCATCAATCTTCTTCATTACTTCTTCAAAAAACTCAATCAACTTAGTGAGACCTGATTTTTCATTCACAAAGCCATGTTGACTATCCCTAATCAGTTCTTCCTTTTCCAAATACATTTACACCCTGTCCTTGAGGATTCCTTCAACTGATGTCAGGCTCACCAGTCTATAGTTCACTGGCTTTTCCTTATCACCTTTCTTAAATATTGGCACCACGTTAGCCAACCTCCAGTCTTCCGGCACCTCACTTGTGACTATTGAAGATACAAATATCTCAGCAAGGTACCCAGCAATCACTTCCCTAGCTTCCCACAGAGTTCCAGGGTACACCTGATCAGGTTTTGGGATTTATCTGCATTTGTCCATTTTAAGTCATCCAGCACCTCCTCCTCTGAAGCATGGACACTCTTCAAGATGTCATTATTTATTTCCCCAAATTTTCTATCTTCCATATCCTTCTCCACAGTAAACACTGATGCAAAATGCTTGTTTAGTATCTCCCCCATCTCCTGCGGTTCCACACATAGACAGCCTTGCTATTCATTAAGGGGCCCTATTCTGCGCATGGTTACACATTTGTCCTTAATGTATTTGTAGAATCCCTTTGGATTCCTCTTAACCCTATTTGCCAAAACGATCTCATGTCCGCTTTTTTCCCTCCTGATGTCCTTCTGAAGTATACTCCCATTGCCTTTATACTCTTGTCGGGATTGATTCGATCCCTGCTGACTATCTCTGACATACTCTTCCTTTTTACTTCTTGACCAAAATCTCAGTTTCTCTAGTCATCCAGCTTTCCCTACACCTACTAGCCTCGCCTTTCACTCTAACAGGAACATACTGTCTTTGGACTCTCATTATGTCCTTGTTGGAGGTTTCCCATTTTCCAGCCATCTCTTTACCTGTGAACATCCTCCTCCACCACCACCCCAACCCCCACCCCCAACCCCGGTCAACTTTTGAACGTTTTTGCCTAATACCATCAAAATTGGACTTCCTCTAATTTAGAATTTTAACTGTGGTCCAAAGGAGAGGAACACTCAATAGTGTATGCATCTAGGACTTTTGCTCATGCAGAACGTTAATGCTCTCAGATAGAGAAGGAAGATTTGACAATCATATTTGGAATCAGAGAGTTATATCAATACATTTACACGTAAATTTGCAGTAAAAATGGACGATAATCCCCAGCTAGGTCGATTTAAAAAGGACAAGGCAGTATCACCCATGGCTTCAGACTGAATTCAGTGGTGGGCTCTAATACTAAGTGCATACAATTACAAATTGGAGGCCAAGTAACAAATGGACGCTATGGGCAACTAGAATGGCCAATCCACCTAGCCTATGCATCTTTGGACTGTAGGAGGAAACTAGAACACCTGGAGGAAAAGCACACAGACAAAGGGAGAATGTGCAACGGACAGTTGCTCAAAGGTCGAATTGAAGTCAGACCCCTGGTACTGTGAGGCAGTAAAGTTTACCACTGAGCACCATGTTCTGGGTTCAAGTCCCAAGATCTGCAATAACATCTCTGAACAGTTTTCTTTTTGAATACAAGGTAAAAAAAATGTACAGAAGTTTGAAAGAAACCAAGAGAAACTTATCAGGTCTGGTAGCATCCATGTTGGGAGACACAGGTAACAGTTTGAGTCCAGTCTGACTCTCTTTCAGAAATACTGAGTTTCTCCAGCATTCACTACATTTGTTGAAGGTACCTCCATCTGCCATGTTAAGATGTAATTTCTTATGCTGAACTTTCCAAGAGTTTTGCAGCCTGCCCACCATCTCAGAAGAGGTGGAAAAATCTCACTACAGTGTGGCCTGGCATTGCTCCAACTCCCAGGCATCAGGGAGGAGCTGGGGCCCCTTTGGGGCATTCTCCCCACTGCTCCCCCATCATTCAGACCCTGGGAAGACACCCTCCTACCCCAAGTACTCAACCTAGCACCCACCCCCTGCAGGAACCTCAATGTGTATTGGAAAATCCCACTTGGCTTCCTTTCGCTGGTCTCTCTGTGGCTTTCAAGATGGAGTGTCGTAGGTAAGCCTGATGTCCAGTTACCATATCCAGCCTCTGCCAAAACTGGCCTGGAGGTGAGGTGGATCCGGTGAATTGGTATGCTGGCCCCATGAGGTTCCAATCATGGATCTTTGAGAAATTTGGGGGGGTGCAGAGGGGAAACTAAAAATCCAGCCCACGGTCTATCTGTGTTAACATCTCAAATCCAGCAGTGTTATTTTTCAATACTTAGTGGAAGAATATTTTGCTGTACCATTGCATTCATTTATGAAGTACATTGGCAAACTGAAGTTCACACCCTGCTTGGATTCAATCTAATTAGGCTGAATCCCCACTAAGAACAAGATATGTTAAAGTACTGCCTTGCATTAAAGCCCTAGTGTTCAGGAATGTCTTTAATTGCATGCAAGAAATTCCAACTAATAGTTGGAAGGTTAGGAAGCTTGAACAGCAACCACAGACCTGTGAAGAGGCGAAGTTTGATCCCTCATCTGTGATGAGTTTGCTGATTGCAGCCAAAGGGGCTTTCGACAAACCCACTTTTGCCGAACCAGAGACACAGAAGGCAGAATTCTCAACCTTGCTTACCATCCAGTGATCTCTGCCAAAACTCCACTCATGTTCGGCAATGTCAGCTGCAGGGATCACAGAAAGAAACAGACTCAGAACAAGACCATTGTGCCTCTGAAAGAGAGATCCATTCAGTCCCACGCTTTTATACTTTCTGAATTGAAAAGTGTGTCGCTGGAAAAGCACAGCTGGTCAGGCAGCATCCGAGGAGCAGGGGAGTTGATGTTTCAATCATAAGCCCTTCATCGGGAGTGTTGGGGGGAGGGAGGTTGGTGAGGGAGGGGGCTATGAGATAAATAGGAGAGTGGGTGTGGGGGTGGGGGGAAGCTGGGAGGGAGATAGGATGCAGTTGGGGGTGAAGGTGATAGGTCGGAGGGGAGGGTGGAGCAGATAGGAAGATAGACAGAAAGGACAGTTCAAGAGGGCGGTGCTGAGTTAGAGGGTTGGATCTGGGATAAGTTTGGGGGAGGGGAGATGAGGAAACTGGTGAAATCGACATTGATCCCATGAGTTGGACGGTCCTCTGGCAGAAGATGAGGCGCTTTTCCTCCAGTTGCCGGGTGGCTAGGATTTGATGGCTTGCCACTTCAACTTCCCCTCCCACTCCACCAAGGACAGACAAGTCCTGAGCCTCCTCCACTGCCAAATCCTAGCCACCTGATCCTGGAGGAAGAACGCCTCATCTTTCACCTTGGAACCCTCTGACAAACATTGATTTCATCGCTTTCCTCATCTACCCTCCCCTCACCTATCCCAGATCCAATCCTTCATATCAGCACTGCCCTGTTGAACTGTCCTACCTATCCATCTTCCTTCCCACCTATCTGCTCAAAGCTATCACTATCACCCCCCCCGCCTGCATTTACCTATTGCCTTCCCAGCCCCTTTCCCCCCAACCCACACCCCTCCCCCCACCACACACAACCGGTCACATTCCTGAAGAAGAACTTATGCCCAAAACATCAACTCTCCTGCTCCTCGGATGCTGCCTGACCTGCTCTGCTTTTCCAGTGCCACACCCTTTGACTCTGCCTCTCCAGCATCTGCAGTCCTCACTCTCCCACCCTCTCCTATACTTTCCTCCATGGCTCTGTAAATACTTTTCCTTCAAGCATTTAGCCAAATCTCTTCCAAAAATGATCACTGAATCTGTGTCCACTGCCCTTTCAGGCAGCATGTTCGAGATCACAACAATTTAAGATAAATTTTCAGAGGAATATCTTTAGCAGAAGTTGGTGAATCTGCGGAATTCCTGACCTTAGCAAACTGTGGAGGTTGACCTGTTCAGTTAATTGAAGGCTGAGAGAGAGGGGGATGATTTGGAGATGCCAGTGTTGGACTGGGGTGTACAAAGTTAAAAATCACACAACACCAGGTTATAGTCCAACAGGTTTAATTTGAATACCATGATAGTTTCACTTCTTTCATGTGTAAATCACAAAACCTTTTTATAAAAAGTTGCATTCTCAGGTTAGCTGTTAACAATTGTGATTGCTGGACAATATGTTGAAGGTGTTAGTCCCCTGTGTTCTCTGTCTTTGCCATGATGTTTAGATTGATTTTAATCTAAAAAGTGAGATAACGGAGTTTTACATGAATTCATGCATTTTTTGAGCTCAGGGTTCTACATGAATACATACAGTTTTTGAGCAAAGTACAATGTAACTCTGCAAGTACAAATTCACCTCACAAAATATATGTGTGCATGTGGGTCTTTGTCTGTCTGTGTGTGTGTGTGTGTGTCTGTCTGGGTTGGGGGTTGTGAGTGTGAGAAAGTATATGTGTATGTGTAGTGAGTGCAGAGTGTCTTAAGTCTGTGAGGGGGTGCATGTGTGGGAGTGTGGGAGTGTGTGTGCCTGTAAGGGTGTGTGTGGGAAAAGTGTGAGGTAGTTCACTTTGGAATGCAGAGTACTGGGCTAATGGTACAATTCTTGGCAGTGTAGATGAACAGAGAGATCTCGGTATCCTGAATAAATCCCTGAAAGTTGCCAACCAGTTTGATAAGGTTTAAGAAGGCATATGATGTGTTGGCATTTATTGGTAGGGGGATTGAGGTTCAGAGCCATGAGGTCATGCTTCAGCTGTACAAGACACTGGTGAGGCTGCACCTAGAGTATTGTGTACAATTCTGGTCACTGCATTATTAGAAGGATATGGAGGCTTTGGAAAGGGTTCAGAGGAGATTTACTAGGATGTTGCCTGGTATGGAAGGAAGGTCTTAGGAGGAAAGGCTAAGGGAACTGAGGCATATTTCGTTGGGAGAGAAGAAGGTTGAGAGGCGACTCAATAGAGAAGAATAAGATAATCAGAGGTTAGATAGGGTTGTCAGTGAGAGCCTTTTTTCTTGGATGGTGAAGGCTAACATGAGGGGACATAGTTTTTAATTGAGGGGTGATAGATTTAGGACAGATATTAGGGGTAATTTCTTTACTCAGAGAGTAGTAGGGGCATGGAACAGCCTGCCTGCAACAGTAGCAGTCTCATCGACATTAAGGGCATTTAAATGGACATTGGACACACATATGGATAATAATGGAATGGTGTAGGTCAGATGGGCATCAGATTATTTTCACAGGTCGGCGCAACATCGAGGGCCGAAGGGTCTGTACTGCGCTGTAACATTCTATGTTCTATTTTCTATAACCCAAACTGTTAGTTTAAACAATCTCTGTTGGATAGTTTAAACTTATCCCACAACTTTCATTGTAACTACTTTCAAATTCCTGTACCTTCCTGAGAATCCAGTCCTAATTTCTGCACTAGGCAATATTGGAAAAACAGTAAAGTTGCTGAAACCTCTTCTATTCATAATCTGGCCGAGATTAAGGAGAACAACACCAGCATGTCTGATCTCTTAAATTAACTGAAGTCTTTCATCCTTGGTACAACTGATTGGGGATACAGAGACCTAGGATAGACAAGAAGGAGCAGGAGGTGGAGTTCCTTTATTGGTTAAGGATGACATCAAGGCCACATTAAGAAATGATGTTGACATTAGGGATGAACATGTTGAATCAGGCTGAGTGGAAATAAAAAGAAATAGAAGAAACCTCTTGGTCAGAGTAATTTACAGGCCCCTGAACAGTACTTCTGAAGAAGGCATAGTACAAAGTAGGAAATAACAAGGGCTTATGAGAAGGGACCAACAGTAATTATGGGCAATTTGACCATACAGATTGATTGGAATAATCAACTTGGCAAGGTTAGCCTCGAAGAAAGGTTAAGGGAGGGTATGAGGGATTGTTTCTGATAGCAACGTGTCCTGGAGCCAATCAGAGAACTGGCTACTTCAGATTTGGCATGATGCAATAAGGAAGGATAGATAAATGGTCTTTAAGGATGTTCTTGGAAGGAATAACCATAATGTGCTGAAGTTGCAAATTCAGATTGAAAGAGTGAAGACAGTCACATGCAAGAGTTTTCATGTTGGGCAAAGGTAATCTTACAGGCCTGAGGAAGGAGTTGGCCTGAGTGAGCTTGCCAAAAATAGCAAAGGGCAGGTCAGTCGGAAGAACCATAGCAAATACTTAGGGAGGTATGCTTGAGAGGAAGAAGAACTGTAAAAAACTGAAGAATCATTCATGGCTCAACAAGGATGTCAAGGATGATATAAAGACAAAACTTAGGGCATACGATACAGCAAAGGTTAGTGACACTCTGGAGGATTGGGGGATCTTTAAACTCAGCAAAAAATTTGCCAGAAACAAAATCAAAAGAGCTAAGATAAACTATGAAAGGAATCTAGCAAAAAACATAAGCACTGACACCAAACACTTCTAGAAGGACAAGAATAGTGAAAATAAATATTGTCCTTTAGAGAACAAAAATGGTGAGGTGGTAATTGGGTCCAGTTCTTGGACCTCAACTATTTATAATCCATAGAAATGATTCACGAGCAGGGACAGAGTGTAACAAAGCAAAGTTTTCAAATGATACTTAAATAGTTGGGAAACCAGCTGAGATGAGGAGATACAGAGTTTACAGATGGACATTGACAGGCTAGGAGAATGGGCCTTATTCTGGCAGATGGAGTTTAATATGGTAAAATGCAAGGTTATCCATTTTGACTGGAAAAGTAAAAGAGCAAATTATTATTTAAATGGGAAGCAGGTTCAAAGTGCATCAGTGCAACGGGATCTGGGTGTCTTTGTGCATGAATTGCAGCAAGTGGGAATGCAGGTGCAGCATGCAGTAAGAAAGGCAAATGGAATCCTGGCGTTTATTGCAAAAGGACTGAATTATAAAATTAAAGAAGTGTTGTTACGATTATGTAAGACATCAGTGATACCACACCTGGAGTATTGTGTTCACTTTTTGATTAGATTACTTACAGTGTGGAAACAGGCCCTTTGGCTCAACAAGTCCATACTAACCCACCCAGACCTGTTCCCCTACATTTACCCCTGCCCCTAACACTATGGGAAGTTAGCATGGCCAATTCACCTAACCTGCACATTTTTAGACTGTGGGAGGAAACTCCACACTGTCAGTTGCCTGAGGTGGGAATTGAACCCAGGTCTATGGCACTCTGAGGCAGTAGTGCTAACCACTGTGCCACTGTGCCACACCTCTCGTTACTTGAGGATGGATGTGGTGGCACTGGAGGCAGTTCAGAGGAGGTTCAGCAGATTGATTCCAGGGATGAAAAGGCTGTTGTATGAAGAGTGGTTAAATAGCCTGGGCTTGTACACACTGGAGTTCAGAAGAATGAGGGAGGATCTAATTAAGGAATGTAAAATACTAAAGGGGATTGATGAGGGACATTGAGCAGATGTTCCTCCTTGTGGGACAGTCTCAAACAAGAGGTCATAAACATAGAGTGAGAGGCGGTAGGTTCAAAACTGAGATGAGGAGAAAATACTTCTCTCAGACGGTTGGGAATCTGTGGAACTCACTGCCCCAGAGTGTAGTGGAGGCAGAATCAATCAACAGATTCAAGAAAGAAAAGAAGGATAAAGGGCTACAGAAGCAAGCAGAAAAGTGAGGTGGAGACCAGGATAAGATCAGCCATGATCATGTTAAACAGCATAGTGGGCTCAAAGGGTTGTATCACCTATTACTACTCCGAAATCCTCTTGGCTGAGTAATGCTCTGGGGACTCAAATTTGATGATATCCTCTGAACCATTGTTGTAGGAAACCATCTAATTTCCATTAGAAAGGGGAAAAAACAAAAGCAAACACAGCCCTGTCCATCCTGCAAAGTTTTCCTCACTAACATCTGGGGGCTGAGGTGGTGATACAGTGGTATACAGTCATGAGAGAGTAACCTTGGGACTGCTCAACATTGACTTTGGACGACATGAGGTCTCATGGCTACTACATGCCATCCTCCTTGGGCTGATGACTCAGTGCTCCTCCTTATTGAACAGCACTTGGAAGAAGCACTGAGGGTGGCAAGGGTGCAGAATGGTATTCTGGGTGGTCAATGTTCATTGCTAAGATGGAGCAGCGGGACCACCTCTGACTGAGCTGGTCAAGTCCTAAAGGACATAACTGCTAGACAGAGCCTGCAGCAGGCAATGAAGGAAAGGAAGGTATTTGGCTTCATCGTAAGAATGCAAGAGCGTTAGGTGCAGGAGCAGAAGTAGGCCATTCAGCCCATCGGGCCTGCTCTGTCATTCAAAGGTATCAGTGGAAATGAGGAAGTATTTGCAATAACCTTCAGCCAGGAGGGGATGATCCACATTGGCCTCCTCCAGCGGTCACAGATGTCAGCCTTCAGCCAATTTGATTCGCTCCACTTGATGTCAAGAAATGGTTGGGAGCACTGGGTACAGTAAAGCTATGGTCCCTGACAACATTCCGACAATGGTACTGAAGACTTCTGCTCCAGAGCCTGCAATGCCCTTGCCGAACTGTTCTAGGGCACCGTGGAGACTTCAATGCTGGCAGACAGACCTGCCCTCAGAACTGCTTTGGAGTATCAAGATAACGTGCCTCTGTTTTGGATGTGGAGCCTGAACTTAACAATCTCCTGACTGAAAAGGTGAAAGCTGTACACACTGATAGCACAGGTGTGTGGCCTTCCGGCAAGGGGAGTGGAAGGTGACAAAAGTTGTTAGGGGAAAAAATGTAAATAAAAGAAGAAGCTGCAAAAAGAACTCCCTGAAATAATTAGCTAAAGGACATCAATGCTTTGACACATTATACAAAGAGTTGAGAAGGTCACAAAAGGAGCCTGGAAAAATGCCTCCAGGAATTCCAGTGCTCAAGAACTCGGCTTTCATTTCGAAAAAAAAGAGCTTTCCGAAAAGAAAAATGCTACAAGAGGGAAACAAAATAAATATGGTGCTCCTTATCCCCCTCCACTGACAGCAACACAAACAATGTCTAAATGAAATAAAAAAAACACACACAAGTCCCACACCTGCATGTGGACAAAAGAAATCTGACAAGACTTTCATCAGCTTTGGTGACTAAAAACGATGGACAGAGCTGACAGCAGCTGCATTTTACTGTTTTTAAGGAAGAATTTGTTGGTGGGAGGGTCAGGGTGCCTGTAAAAGCAAGACATAGGAACTGAGGGACATGAGTAGGCCCTTCAGCCCCTCAAGCCTGTTTTGCCATTCAGTGAGATCATGGCTGATCTGTGCCAAACTCCATATACCTGGCTTTGGCCCATACCCCTTAATACCCTTACTTAACAAAAAAACTATCTATCTCGGATTTAAAATTAGCAGCTGATCCAGCATCCACTATCACTTATCAAAGTAGAAGAAGATAAACTCTTAGTTAAACTTAATTTCTTTTTATCCTTATTGTACCTCAAAATGGCTCTGGACTTTGGAGACAGAACACTTCATTGTATCTTCAAGATGTATGTGACAATAAATAAATCATTAATTCAAGAGAGTTGCAAAAATCTGCCACCCTTTGTGCTTCCTAAGCTTTCTCTTGAACAGTCTGGATTAGAGTGGTGCTGGAAAAGCACAGCAGGTCAGGCAGCATCCGAGGAGCAGGAAAATCGACGTTTCGGGCAAAAGCCCTTCATCTTGAACAATCTGGCCCTAATTCTCAGACAATGGCCCCTTGTACTAGAATCTGCAACTAGTGGAAATAGTTTATCTTTATCTACCCTTGCTCATTCCCATTTATATCTTGAAGACTTCAATCAGACCTTCTAAATTCTAGAGAAAGCAGACCTAATTTGAATAATGTCTCCTTGTATCTTAACCCCTGAAGTCCAGGTATAGTACTTGCAAACTGACACTGCTGAACTGAAGAGGTGTGAATGATATTCCCCTCCTCCCCTTCTCCCCAGAAACAAGATACCCCACTCAGCAGATGAGCAAAGATGGTCACGTGGCTACACAATTAGTGTGAGGGATGGAGAGACCGTTCTACATCAAATTGAAGCAATCGCAGGATGTGCTGCATGGTTCAGGCATGGAAAATGCCAATCTCACATTCTTAAAGAGTTGCAATGGGCACCATTAAAGCAAACAAGAGAGAAAAACAGACTGTGCAAATTCTATCAAATAGGGAGTGGAGTGTTGTGGTTCGGCGAAAACAAGTGCTTAGTGTCCTCCGGCATTCATAGAACAGGAAGTAGTCCTCAAACTACAAAGACTATTTGTGTCCAAGACAACATATAAACAATCTTTCTTCCCAAGGACAACGCCACATTGGAACTAGCTACCAAAGGAAATAGTTACAGCTTGAAATCTTCAAGACTCATCTCTAGATTATTTCTGCATTATTTTGTCCTTTGGGCCATTACTGCTAAATAGTAAGAGAGGAACTAGGAGCAGGAGTAGGCCATTTGACCCTTTGAGCCTACTCTGGCATTCAATGTGATCATGGCTGATCCTCTATTTCAATGTCATATTCCCTCACATCTTGCCGTATTACCTTTAAAATCTTTTAAAGAATCTCTTTCTTGAATATATTCAGTGACTAAACCTCCACAAGAACCTGTGGTAGAGAACTTCGCAGGTTCACTTTTGTTTGAGTGAAGGAATGTTTCCTCAACAGTTCAAAGTGGTTGGCACTGTATGCTGAGACTGTGTCCCTTAGTTCTAGATGCCCCAACTAAGGGAAATATCCTCCCTGCATCTAGTCTGTCTGCTCTTTGAAGGGTCAGTGCAGGATCGATGGGCCAAATGGTCTAATGCAAGGTGCTGCATTTTGGGAAAGCAAATCTTAGCAGGACTTATACACTTAATGGTAAGGTCCTAGGGAGTGTTGCTGAACAAAGAGACCTTGGGATGCAGCTTCATAACTCCTTGAAAGTGGAGTTGCAGGTAAATAGAATAGTGAAGAAGGCATTTGGTACGTATTCCTTTATTGGTCAGAATATTGAGTACAGGAGTTGGGAGGTCATGTTGCGGCTGTACATATCATTGGTTAGGCCACTGTTGGAATATTGCATGCGATTCTGATCTCCTTCCTATCGGAAGGATGTTGTGGAACTTAAAAGGCTTCAGAAAAGACTTACAAGAATGTTGCCAGGATTGGAGGATTTGAGCTAAAGGGAGATGCTGAACAGATGCTGTTTTCCTGGTGCGTTGGAGGTTGAGGGGTGACCTTATAGAGGTTTACAAATTTATGAGGGGCATGGATAGGACAAATAGACAAAGTCTTTTCCCTGGGGTAGGGGAGTCCAGAACTAGAGGGCACAGGTTTAGGGTGAGAGGGGAAATATATAAAAGAGACCTAAGGCGCAACTTTTTCATGCAGAAGGTGGTATGTGTATGGAATAAGCTGCCAAAGGAAGTGGTGGAGGCTGGTACCATTGCAACATTTCAAAGGCATTTGGATGGGTATATGAATAGGAAGGGTTTGGAGGGATATGGGCTGGGTGCTGGCAGGTGGGATTAGATTGGGTTGGGATATCTGGGCGGCATGGACGGGTTGGACCAAAGGGTCTGTTTCCATGCTGTACATCTCTATGACTCTATGATATCTGCAGAATCACAGAATCCCTGCAATGTGGTAACAGACCATTTGGCCCAACAAGTCCATACCAACCCCTCCGAAGAGTAACCCAGTCAGACCCATTCCCTACCCTATTAGTCTACGTTTACCCCTAACTAATGCACGTGACCTACACATCCTTGAACACTATGGGCAATTTGGCAATTCATCAAGTCGCATTCTCAAAAAATGTTAAACAGAGACTCATGTGAACCATGAACAGCGTTATGGTCATGTTGGACCCAATGAGCTGGTCCTGTGCTGAAATACTGTGGTGCTGTGTCAGATCTCTGCCTCCACCAGCCTACAAAAGAAACCCATTTCCTATATTACTCCTTTCTTAATATCATTCCGAAATTTGTTGTTTATCATTTTGAATTTGTGCACTTTCAGCCAACTGCTCAACCTTGCTTTGATTCATTATGTCACTGGTTGTTCAGTTTCACCAACATACAGAGGCTTTTTGTTTTATATTATTTGAGTATCTCCAAAATCTAACTTCAGTGAGGGAGTTCTCCAGTGAACCCTCACTGCACTGTCTCGTCCTGAAGCTTATACAAGTGCCGCGCTGTTTTAAACAATGTAGTGGGATTATTACACATTATTCACCATTCACCTAAACTGTGAGGCTGGTAAAAACAGAAGGTAAAACAAAGAAACATCAAACTAGGAACACGAGTAGGCCATTCAGCCCTTTAAACCTGCTCTATCATTCAATATGATCCTGGTTAGTCATCCAGTTCAGTATCCTGTTCCCACTTCCTCCCCAAATACTTCAATCCCTTTTAGCCCTATCCTTGGAGCATTGGAAACTGAGGGATGACCTTATAGCAGTTTATAAAATCATGAGGGGCATGAATAGGATAAATAGACAAGGTCTTTTTCCTGGGGTAAGTGAGTCCAGAACTAGAGGGCATAGGTTTAGGTTGAGAGGGGAAAGGTATAAAAGAGACCTAAGGGGCAACTTTTTCACAGAGAGTGGTGTGAATACAGAATAAGGTGCCAGAGGAAGTGGTGGAAACTGGTACAATCACACCATTTAAAAGGCATCTGGATGGGTATATGAATAGGAAGCGTTCAGAGGAATATGGGCCAAGTGCTGGCAAATGGGACTAGATTAGGTTGGGATATCTGGTCGGCATGGAGGGGTTTCCGTGCTGTACATCTCTGTGATTCTATGACTATATCTTTCTCCTTCTTGAAAACAATCAATGTATTGGCATCAACTGCTTTCGGTGGCAGAGAATTTAACAGGATCACCACTCTCTGGGTGAAGAAATTTCTCCTCTTCTCTGTCCTAATTGGCTTATCCTGTATTCTTAAACTGTGACCCCTGGTTTGGAACTACCCACTTGTCAGGTAGTGAATAGAGTCTGAACTGATCCAATCTCTCTTCATACATCAGACCTGCCATCCTCAGAATCAGTCTGGTAAACCTTCATTCTAGGCATAAGTGAGGACTGCAGATGCTGGCGATCAGAGTCTAGATTAGAGTGGTGCTGGAAAAGCACAGAAGGTCAGACAGCATCCGAGGAGCAGGAAAATTAACGTTTCGGGCAAAAGCCCTTCATCAGGAATGAAGAACTTTTGCCTGAAACATCGATTTTCCTGCTCCTCGGATGCTGCCTGACCTGCTGTGCTTTTCCAGCATCACTCTAATTTAAAACTTTATTGTACTCCATTCATAGCCAGAACATTTTTCCTTAAATCAAAAGACCAATACTGTACACACTATTCTAGTTGTGGTCTCACCAAGGCCCTGTACAATTGCAGCAAGACATCTTGCTCCTGTACTCGAATCTTTGCACTATGAAGACCAATGTACCATTTGCCTTCTTCACTGCCCACTCAATCTACTTGCTTACTTTCAGTGACTGGTGTATAAGGACACCCAGGTCTCACTGCACCTTCCCCTTTCCCAATGAAAAGAATCTTCTCCCTCTCTCACCTGATCATCCCTTTGTAACTCCGACTGTATTAGGTTAGACTCCCAACAGTGTGGAAACAGGCCTTTCAGCCCAACCAGTCCACACCACCCCTCCAAAGAGTAACCCACCCAGACCCATTCCCCCTAACTAATGCACCTAACTCAACAGGGCAATTTAGCATGGCCAATTCACCCAACCTGCACATCCTTGAACTGTGGGAGGAAATCCACACAGGCACAGGGAGAACATACAAACTCCACACAGACAGTCACCAGAGGCTGGAATTGAACCTGGGACCCTGGTACTATGAAGCAGCAGTGCTAACCACTGAGCCACCGTGCATAATTCACTTTTCTGAGAGTGCTGACCGACATTAAAAGTAGCAGAGCCTAGCTGGAGACAGATGGTCTACTCAGTAGTGACGAACTCAGGATCATTCGGAGGCTGGCTAAAGATATGCATTTTTTTTACCAATTTGCTTATGTTAAAAAATTTGCACATTCAGCAAATCTGACAAGTAATTTACTTTGTGTTGAAATGCAGTAGAATCTGTTTAACGTTACAAACTTGATGCACTGCTGTGCTCTCAGCTCACCAACATTTACCTGAATGGGATCCATTGAGCAGCAATGGGGCATATACATTTTGCCAACCTGCACAGCACAAAAAAATGTAAATTCATCAGGAAGGTCATTTTAAAGAAAAACAAGTTTGTGGTCAATTAAAAAAAAGTCTCCAAGATTTACAGGCAATCTGGAAACACCCTGGCACTATAATATTTGGTCAACAACCTGTTATTTTATGGTTGAAAAACATGAACAGTGGCATAGTTTCTTATGAGAAAAATATGCCGGTCTTAAACATTATATTTCAGAATCTTCTGGAACCAAGGTAGAAGAGAAAAATGTGTCTCTTCTCATTTGCCAAACCTACGCTTGCCCCAGAATCTCCAGCAGTTACAGATTAATCTCCCAGACGTGACAGTAAGCAATCTCTGGGAGAAACATTTTAAGGGCGTTAAAAATAACTTGTCAGTTTATTTCCAATTTCTTTGAACACTTTTGTTTATTAGCTATGAAAATGCTTTGGTTAAAAAGACTGTTTGGCTGGAGGTCATGAGATTTTTTTTGGTGAGTCCCTGTGATGTGCCCTGAAATATTTTCTTCTCTGCTTCACCCTGATCCTGGGATTATGGCTGAAAACAAAAAAAACTGGACATCTCAACAGGTCAGGCAGCATCCCGTAGAGAAAGAGAGAAAGCTAATGTTTCAAATCTAGATGACTCTTCATCAGAACTGAGATTATGTCCTACACTCTCCCACAGAGGAAATAATAGCGAGTTTTGAGAAGATTTGTAGCTCAGGTTGAGGTTCTGGATGTAGGTTTGCTCGCTGAGCTAAAAGGTTCATTTCCAGAAGTTTCATCACCCTACTAGGTAACATTTTCAGTGGGCCTCGAGCGAAGCACTGTACATGATTCCGACTTTCTATTTATACGTTTGGGTTTCTTTGGGTGGGTGATGTCATTTCCTGTGGTGATGTCATTTCCTGTGCTTTTTCTAGGGGTTGGTAGATGCGGTCTAAGTCGATGTGTTTGTTGATAGATTTCCGGTTGGAATGCCATGCTTCTAGTAATTCTTGTGCCTATCTCTGTTTGGCTTGTCCTAGGATGGATGTGTTGGCCCAGTTGAAGTGGTGTGTCCTTCCTTATCTGTATGTAAGGATACTAGTGAGAGAGGGTCATGTTGTTTTCTGGCTAGTTGGTGTTCATGTATCCTATTGCTAGTTAAAAAAAAACTTCCCTCCTACCTAGATGACAGCGTTTACTGATTTCGACATGAGGCCTCCCAGGTCCCTCTGTTTTGTAGTTTTCTGCAGTTTTTCTCCATTTAAATAGTATTTACCTCCTCTATTCTTTCCACCAAAATGCATAACTTCACATTTTCCCACTTTATATTCCCACCCACCAACAATTTGCCCACTCACTTATCTTGTCTACATCCCTCTGACACCCTCCCCACTTGCCTTCTCTCCTATTTTTGTGTCATTCACAAACTTGGCTACAGTATATACGTTTTCCACATTCGAGTCAGAAATACATATTGTAAATAATTACGGTGTCAGCACTGATCTCTGTGACACACCACTAGTTACATCAGTTCAGGCAGCATCTTTCATGTAGGGCTTTTGCCCGAAACATCAATGTTCCTGCTCCTCGGATACTGCCTGAACTGCTGTGCTTTTCCAACACCACTCTACTCCCGAATCTTGTTTCCAGCATCTGCAGTCATTGTTTTTATCTACAGTAATAGTTACAGGTTGCCATACTCCCCTCCCCTTATCCCAAGTCTCGATCTTCGGATAGTTAACCAATCTTCTCTTCAGTAGCCACGATGTGGAGGTGCCGGTGCTGTACTGGGTGGACAAAGTTAAAAGTCACACGACACCAGGTTATAGTCCAACAGGTTTCAGAGCATCACTTCTTTGTCAGGTAGAGCCAGTACTTCTAACTAAACCTGTTGGACTATAACCTGGTGTTGTGTGATATTTAGCTTAATCCTCTCTTCAGTCTAATATGCTATCCCAACACCGTGGGCTTTGAGCTGATTAAATAACCTAACCTGCAGTATCTTATCAGATACCGTCTAAAAATCCAAGAATATTCCATCTCTGCTTCACCTTAATCCAGAAACGATAACAGAAATTGCTGGAAAGGCTCAGCAGGTCTGACAGCATCTGTTGAGAGAAAGCAGTTCACTTGAGTTACTCAACCCAAAACGTTAACTCTGACTTCTCTCAACAGATGCTGCCAGACCTGTTGAGCTTTTCCCGCAATTTATGTTTATGTTTCTGATTTATATTAGTTTTAGTTTCAATTTCCCTTTTATCTATCCTGCTTGTTATCTCCACAAGAATATCAAATAAATTGGTCAATTTTGATTTCCTCCTCAAGCCAATCTGACTTTGTTTGATTAAACCACGTACTGTACTTCTCAGTGGCTCTCTTACATAGAGTCATAGAGTCAGAGAGATGTACAGCATGGAGACAGACCCTTCAGTCCAACCCGTCCATGCCGACCAGATATCCCAACCCAATCTAGTCCCACCTGCCAGCACCCGGACCATATCCCTCCAAACCCTTCCTATTCATATACCCATCCAAATGCCTTTTAAATGTTGCAATTGTACCAGCCTCCACCACTTCCTCTAGCAGCTCATTCCATACACGTACCACCCTCTGCTTGAAAAAGTTGCCCCTTAGGTCTCTTTTATATCTTTCCCCTCTCACCCTAAACCTATGCCCTCTAGTTCTGGACTCCCTGACCCCGGGGAAAAGACTTTGTCTATTTATCTTATATACGTCCCTCATGATTTTGTAAACCTCGGTAAGGTCACCCCTCAACCTCTGACGCTCCAGGGAAAACAGCCCCAGCCTGTTCAGCCTCTCCCTATAGTTCATATCCTCTAACCCTGGCAACATTCTTTTCTGAACTCTTTCAAGTTTCACAACATCTTTCCAATAGGAAGGAGACCAGAATTGCACACAATATTCCAACACTGACCTAACCAATGTCCTGTACAGCTGCAACATGACCCCTAACTCCTGTACTCAATACTCTGACCAATAAAGGAAAGCATACCAAACGCCTTCTTCACTATCCTATCTACCTGTGACTTCACTTTCAAGGAGCTATGAACCTGCACTCCCAGGTCTCTTTGTTCAGCAACACTCCCTATGACCTTACCATTAAGTATATAAGTCCTGCTAAGATTTCCATTTGCCAAGAGGTGCAAGGGAGGAGCAAAGGCCTTCTGGGAAGTCATATATTTGTGTGGTTACGTTACCCAAAACACGACTCGGGTAGTGTCCCCCACCCATCCTCCTCCTCTAACCAAAGAAAAGGTTCTGTGCACCAGATTGGTAAGGTAAGTTTATTTTTTATTCCTTATTTTTCAACAGTCTCTTTGGGAATTTAGAATAGTGGGAATGGAGGTTAGGGCAGTTGAATGTTCTTCCTGCAGAATGTGGGAGGTAAGAGTCACCACTAGTGTCCCTGCTGACTACATCTGCGGGAAGCGCACCCAACTCCAGCTCCTCGAAAATTGTGTTAGGGAACTGGAGCTGGAGCTGGATGAACTTCAGATCATTTGGGAGGTTATTGAGAGGAGTTATAGGGAGGTAGTCACTCCTCAGGTACAAGAAAAAGGCAGATGGGTTACAGTCAGGGGATGGAAAGGGAACCGGCAGGCAGTGCAGAGACCCCCTGTGGCCATTCCCCTCAACAATAGGTATACCGTTTTGGATACTGTTGGCGGGGGGGGGGGGGGGGGGGGGGAACACTTACCAGGGGAAAGCAGTGGGGAACAGGGCTCTGGCACAGAGTCTATCCCTGCTGCTCAGAAGGGAAGGGGGAAGAGGAGCAGAACAGTAGTCATTGGGGACTCCATAGTTAGGGGGACAGATAGGAGGTTCTGCGGGGACGAGAGAGACTCATGATTGGTGTGTTGGCTCCCAGGTGCCAGGGTTCATGATGTCTCTGATCGTGTTTTTGGGATCCTTAAGGGGGAGGGGGAGCAGTCCCAAGTCGTGGTCCACATAAGCACCAACGACATAGGTAGGAAGAGAGGTGGGGATTTAAGGCAGAAATTCAGGGAGCTAGGATGGAAGCTTGGAGCTAGGATGAACAGAGTTGTTGTCTCTGGTCTGTTGCCCATGCCACGTGCTAGTGAGGTGAGGAATAGGGAGAGAGAGGAATTGAACACGTGGCTACAGGGATGGTGCAGGAGGGAAGGTTTTGGATTCTTGGATAATTGGGGCTCTTTCTGGGGTAGGTGGGACCTCTACAAGCAGGATAGTCTTCATCTGAACCAGAAGGGTACCAATATCCTGGGGGGGGGAAATTCGCTAAGACTATTGGGGTGGGTTTAAACTAATCCAGCAGGGGGATGGGAACCAAAATTGTAGTTCGAGTATAGAAAGGGTTGGGAGTAGGGAGGTCTGTAATCAAGTTTCAGGGACGCAAAGGCACCAGCAAGCAAGAAGTTTGTTTGAAGTGTGTCTACTTCAACACCAAGAGCATCCGGAATAAGGTGGGTGAACTTGCAGCATGGGTTGGTACCTGGGTCTTCGATGTTGTGGCCATTTTGGAGACATGGATAGAGCAGGGACAGGAATGGTTGTTGCAGGTTCCAGGATTTAGATGTTTCAGAAAAACAGAGAAGATGGTAAAGAGGGGGAGGTATAGCATTGTTGGTCAAGGACAGTATTACAGTTGCAGAAAGGATGTTTGGGGACTCGTCAACTGAGGTAGTATGGGCTGAGGTTGGAAACAGGAAAGGAGAGGTCACCATGTTGGGGGTTTTCTATAGGCCTCCGAATACTTCCAGAGATGTAGAGGAAAGGATAGCAAAGATGATTCTCGATAGGAGTGAGAGAGACAGGGTAGTTGTCATGGGGGACTTCAACTTTCTAAATATTGACTGGGAACACTATAGTACGAGTACTATAGATGGGTCAGTTTGTGTCCAGTGTGTGCAAGAGGGCTTCCTGACACAGTATGTAGACAGGCCAACAAGGGCGAAGCCACATTAGATTTGGTACTGGGTAATGAGCCTGGTCAGGTGTTAGACTTGGACGTAGGTGAGCACTTTGGTGATAGCGATCACAATTCTGTTATGTTTACTTTAGTGATAGAAAGGGATAGGTGTATACCACTGGGCAAGAGTTACAGCTGAGGGAAAGCCAATTACGATGTGCTTAGGCAAGATTTAGGAAGCATAGGATGGGGAAGGAAACTGTAGGTGATGGGCACATTAGAAATGTGGAGCTTATTCAAGGAAAAACTCCTGAGTGTCCTAGATAAGTATGTACCTGTCAGGCAGGGAGGAAGCTGTAGAGCGCGGGAGCCATAGTTTATGAAGGAAGTGGAATCTCTAGTCAAGAGGAAAAAGAAGGCTTATGTTAGGATGAGATGTGAAGGCTCAGTTAGGGCGCTTGAGGGTTATGAGGTAGCCAGGAAAAACCTAAAGAGAGAACTCAGAAGATCCAGGAGGAGACATGAGAAGTTGTTGGCGGATAGGATCAGGGTAAACCCTAAGGCTTTCTATAGGTATTTAAGGAATAAAAGAATGACGAGAGTAAGATTAGAGCCACTCAAGAATAGTAGTGGGAAGTTGTGTGTGAGTCAGAAGAGATTGGGGAAGCACTAAATGAATATTTTTCGACAGTATTCACTCTAGAAAATGACAATGTTGTCGAGGAGAATACTGAAATACAGGCTACTAGACTAGGTGTGATTGAGGTTCACAAGGAAGAGGTATTTGAAATCCTGCAGAGTGTGAAAATAGATAAGTCCTCTGGGCCGGATGGGATTTATCATAGGATCCTCTGGGAAGCCAGGGAGGAAATTGCCGAGCCTGTGGCATTAATCTTTAAATCGTCATTGTTTACAGGAGTAGTGCCAGAAGACTGGAGGATAGCAAATTTGGTTCCCCTGTTCAAGAAGGGAAGTAGAGACAATCCTGGTAATTATAGACCAGTGAGCCTTACTTCAATTGTTGGTAAGGTGTTGGAAAAGGTTATAAGAGATAGGATTTATAATCATCTAGAAAAGAATAATTTGATTAGGGATAGTCAGCACGGTTTTGTGAAGGGTGGGTTGTGCCTCACAAACCTTATTGAGTTCTTTGAGAAGGTGACCAAACAGATTGATGAGAGTAAACCGGTTGATGTGGTATATATGGATTTCAGTAAGGTGTTCGATAAGGTTCCCCACAGTAGGCTATTGTACAAAATGCGGAGGAATGGGATTATGGGAGATATAGCAGTTTGGATCAGTAATTGGCTTGCTAAAAGAAGACAGAGGGTGGTGGTTGATGGGAAATGTTCATCCTGGAGTCCAGTTACCAGTGGTGTACCGCAAGGGTCGGTGTTGGGTCCACTGCTGTTCGTCATTTTTATAAACGACCTGGATGAGGGCGTAGAAGGGTGGGTTAGTAAATTCGCAGATGACACTAAGGTCGGTGGAGTTGTGGATAGTGACGAAGGATATTGTAGGTTACAGAGAGACATAGATAAGGTGTAGAGCTGGGCTGCGAGGTGGCAAATGGAGTTTAATGTGGACAAGTGTGAGGTGATTCACTTTGGTCGGAGTAACCGGAATGCAAAGTACTGGGCTAATGGTAAGATTCTTGGTAGTGTAGATGAGCAGAGAGATCTCGGTGTCCAGGTACACAGATCCTTGAAAGTTGCCACCCAGATTGACTGGGTTGTTAAGAAGGCAAACAGTGTTTTAGCTTTTATTAATAGAGGGATTGAGATCCGGAACCATGAGGTTATGCTACAGCTGTACAAAACTCTGGTGTGACCGCACTTGGAGTATTGTGTACAGTTCTGGTCACCGCATTATAAAAAGGATGTGGAAGCTTTGGAAAGGGTGCAAAGGAGATTTACTAGGATGTTGCCTGGTATGGAGGGGAGGTCTTATGAGGAAAGGCTGAGGGACCTGAGGCTGTTTTCATTGGAGAGAAGAAGGTTGAGAGGTGACTTATTAGAGACATATAAGATAATCAGAGGGTTAGATAGGGTGGACAGGGAGAGCCTTTTTTCAAGTATGGTGATGGCGAGCATGAGGGAGCAAAGCTTTAAATTGAGGGGTGATAGATATAGGACAGATGTCAGAGAGAGTTTCTTTACTCAGAGAGTAGTAAGGGTATGGAATGCTTTGCCTGCAACGGTAGTAGATTCACCAACTTTAAGTACATTTAAGTCGTCATTGGACAAGCATATGGACGTACATGGAATAGTGTAGGTTAGATGGGCTTCAGATTGGTATGACAGGGCGGCGCAACATCGAGGGCTGAAGGGCCTGTACTGCGCTGTAATGTTCTATATTCTATGTTCTATATGCTTTCCCAAAATGCAGCACCTCACATTTATCTGAATTAAACTCCATCTGCCACTTCTTAGCCTATTGGCTCCATCCTAAATAACATTTTCCCAATAACAGACGTTAAGCTAATTGGGTTACGGTTATCTGTTATTGTCTCATTCTCTTTCTAAATTAAGGTATTACATTGGCAGTTTTTCAACCCTCCAGGTCTTTTCCAAAATCTAAGAATTCCTGGAAGATTACTACCATTGTTACTTCCTTCAATATTCGAGGATGCATCCTATCAGATCCAGGAGAGGTGTTTGTCTTTAACCCTATTAGTTTCCCTCCCAGCTTTTCTCTTGTGATAGTCATAGTCATAGAGTCAAACAACACAGAAACAGACCCTTCAGTCTAACCTTGTTATTTCTGATCTCCACCCAAATGATTCTAAATCCTCTGATCCCAGATCATTTCTTGTTATTGTACGTATCCCGACTACACTAAGAAAGCTAATCCAGCACCCTTTCTTCCTGCCTAACCTTTTGAAAAGTCACATACCTCTGAATATTTGGTTGCCAACTTTGATATCCTTGTAACGATGAATCTGTTACTAACTGTTAGAGCATACGTGTTTACCTTTATTTGCACCATTATTTATTTATATTACTGTGAATAACACATGCATTTAAGTAAAGAGCCATTAATGTTATGTTTATACCATTTTTTTCTGTGTTTTGTCCCTATTTGCTACTTTTTTTAAAGGCCTTGCATTCTGTCCCTGCCTGTCCTACTCTGGGTATCATTATCTTCATTGCTAATCTGTGATGCTATCATGCCCTTTTGCTTTGAAGCCTGTGTCTACCAACTCCCTCACCCTCACCCCTTCTGTTTAAGTTGCAACCCCACCCCTATCATGCATCTAGAGAATGAAAGCTTTTAATCAGCAGCTCCCACCAATCAAAAGCCACCTTCACAGTCTTGATGAGCAAGTAAGGTGTCCTTGGAATGACGCGGTTCAGGAAATTTGTTGTTGCATTATGAACAGTGACAAGAGTAGTGGAGGGGAAAGGTCATATTTGCATGCTTCCTGCACAGTTGCAAATTCAAAGAACTCAAGACTCAAAATGGGAACATTTGATGATTGTAGTAGATTTGCTCCTTGTTGTCTATTTTTAGTGCACCTCAGAGCTACTTCCAAAGTGTTTTATTTATAATGCTACTCTACAACATCATTGCTATCACAAAATGTTTCAATCCCAGCTCTAGCACCTTGAGCCTTTTGTGGTATACATTTTAGCTCCGAGCCATCACCAGACAAGTGTGGTGAGCATCGATTAATTACCAGCCATTCATAATCAAAGACAGAACAACTGAACCCTCCAACAGGAGCTAAAGGGTGGAGGACCTTATTGTTTGACAGTCAGCAACATTTTGTTCCAGGAGCTCAGACCTCACACAGGAATCTGTGATGTATTTTTCCCGTGGACTTTGATATGGTAACAAAGTCACAGAATCACACAGCATGGAAACAGACCCTTCGGTCCAACCAGTCCATGTTAAACATAATCCCAAACAAAACCACCTGGCAACATCCTGGTAAATCTCTTGCGAATTCTCTTCTGCTTAATAATATCCTTCCTAGAACTGGGCAACCACATTTGGGCACAATATTCAGAAGAGGACTCACCAATGTCCTGTATAACCTCAACATGACATCTCAACACCGATACTCAAAGGACTGAGCAATGAAGGCAAGTGTGCCAAATATCTTTTTAATCACCCTGTCTATATGTGATGCAAATATCTAAAAATTATGTGTGATTGAATACATATGCTTGAAGGAAGAGGAAATGTGCAAGAACAAAACAGCCCAAGTACAAATCTGAGCAATTGATGACTCTGTTGCACTCACTCACCAGTCAGTCTGTCCACCAAATATCTATCCAGATCCCCCTTGAAGCAATCTAATTCCTCACTGACCTGAGGATAGGAACCAGCCAACTCTCCTTTCAAACATAAGCAGGTCTCTAGATGGTTGGAATTGTTCAGTTTAGTCTAAAACTTGCCCGTCGTTACAAATACCCTTCCTCAAAAGACAGTGAATGCAGAATCTTTAAATATTTGAAGCTGGGGTAGGTAGATTCTTGATTACAACAGAAATGAAAAGTTCTCAGGGATATACAGGAACGTAGAGTCGAGGTTACAATCAGGTCAGTCATGAAGGACCCAGTGGCCTAATTTTGTTCCTTTATCCTACACTCCTTTTTTTCTTTCTTTCATGGGTGGGGTGTCACTGGCTGGGCCAGTATTTATTGCCCATCCCTAATTGCCCTTGAGAAAGTGGTGTTGAGTTGCCGTCTTGAATTGCTGCAATCCACGTGGTGTAGGTTGACCCACAGTGCCATTAGTGTGGGAATTACAGGATTTTGACCCAATGAAAAGTGAAGGAATGCTGATGTATTTCCACCTTGGAACAGTGAGTCGTTTGGAAGGGAACTTGGAGGGACAATGGTGTTCCCATGGATCTGCTGCCCTTGTCCTTCTAGATGGAAGTAGTAGTGATTAGGAAATGTGCTGTCTAAGAACTTTTGGCAAATTTCCTTCCCTAAAAGGTAAGTAAACCTTTCATAGCCATCAATGGTAGTAATGGCAAGTTTAATCTGAGATGATATTTTATTAATCCATCGAATTTCTGAGTCAATTGAATTTTAAGTCTCCACCAGCTGCCAAGGTGGGATTTAAACCCATGTTCCTAGTTTATTGGCCCACGCTTTTGGATTACTGGCCTGGTTCATTATCATTACGTCACAGAACCACTCGAGATGGTTCTGTTTGATCTCCCTCTTCCTTTCTGAGAGACAGACATAAAAAGCCTGACCTACCCCCAAAGTGCAAGGGTTTTCCCACATTTTGCCAGCCAGCAACAAGCCTTCATAGTCACTCTGGCGGGCGAGTGGACTTGCAACATTTGAGCAGTTGCTGATGGAAACCCACCTGGAGTCACAATCTGCCTCATTTAGGCATCTCTGCCGTAACATTTTACAAACCTGCTTCACTTTATTACTTATAACATACATTTATTAAGCGTTCAAGGCAGCCTCCAGATGAACATGGTGAGCTGATCCAAGCAGAGCATTCCAACTCTACCATTACCACATTCCATCCTCTCAGACTGTGTAGGCTTCTTCATCCAAGCACAATATTTAAACACTCATTCCTGATTCAAGGCTACTGGGGCCTATTTTGGGATCAGCAGCCCCTTACTACTCAGTTAAATAGGCCAGGGTCTCCACTCTGGCCATTCTCCTACCTGTTCTTTATCACTGAAATTTATTATTCTTCAATTAATTGTCCCTCGGAACTTGGGAGTCTTTACATTTGACTGTCAGTGGCAAGTATCCGTGGAAACATCTAGGCTTGTGGCTTTCTGGTGTTTATTGGCACCCGTTTCAATGTGGTCTCAGAAAATCTTCCTTTCTTTTCAAGCCAGACAACTCTCCATCCGCCTTGCGCCCCACGCTGCTTCCTGCAACCTCATTGGGTTACAGGTAATGGTTATTTTACTGAAATCACAACAATCCAGAGGCGTGGGCTTAAAAATGTTCAAATCCCAACGGGGCAGTTTGAAAATTCTGGACGTTAAAAGTCAGGCTGAAATGTCTTCCCGGTGATGGGGTGGGGTGAGGGTGGTGGGGTTTGCAGAAGTGTGTGGGTGTCGGAGACATAGAGTTATACAGCGCAGAATAGGCCCTTTGGCCAATCGGGTCTGTGCTGACCTATCTTATATTAATCCTATTTTCCAGCATGTGATGTATCACTCATCGTATCCTGGGTGGGGACGTTTCTTTATGGAGGGGTCTAACAAGTGCAGAAAGTCTACAAGCAGAAAGTAACTGAAAATAACAAGTTTGGGGCCAGTGATCAGAGACTGACTAGAGCTTGAGGGAGGCAATGGTCTCGTGGTGTTATCACCCAACTATTAATTTAGAGATCCCAGAACAATGTCTGGGGACATGAGTTCGAGTCCTGCCACGGAAGATGGTGGAATTTGAATTCAATCTTTACAATCTGGAATTAAGGGTTGACTGATGACCATGAAATCATTGTCAATTGTCAGGAAAACCCATCTGGTTCACTAATCTCCTTTAAGGAGAGAAATCTGCCATACTTACTCGGTCTGGCCTACATGTGACTCCAGAACCATAGCCAGAGGAAGTGGTGGAAGCTGGTACAATTGCAATATTTAAAAGGCATCTGGATGGGTATATGAATAGGAAGGGTTTGGAGGGATATGGGCCGAGTGCTGGCAGGTGGGACTAGCTTGGGTTGGGATATCTGGTTGGCATGGACGAGTTGGATTGAAGGGTCTGTTTCTGTACTGTACATCTCTCTGACTCTATAACTGTTCAGTGATCTCTTGTGTAGCAGGGCAGGTGATGGTGTAGTGCTGTTTGTGCTGGACTTGTAATCCAGAGACCCAGGAAGTATTCTGGGGACTGGGTTTGAATCCTGTCACGGCAGATATTGGCATTTGAATCGAATAAAACAAATCTGGAATTAAGAGTCTGATGATGATCATGAATCCATTGTCAAAAAAACTCCAGCTGTTTCACTAATGTCCTTTCAGGAAGGAAAGACCTTACCTTGTCTGGACTACACATGACTCCAGAGTCACGGCAACGGGGTTGACTCGTAACTGCCCTCTGGGATGGGCAATACATGCTGGCCAATCCAGTGATGCCCTCATCCCATGAATTAATTAAAAAAGGACAGTGCATGTGTGTCACTGTTGCTTTGGGAGCAGGATATAACCTGCTGTGATGCCTCTGCTGCCAAATAGCTAGCCAATGGTTGCTAACTCTGTTCAGAGGTGAAGGCAAGTCACACTTGGGTAAGATGTCCTAGCGTTGTTGGAACCACAGCAATCAGACGAGAAGAGGAAGACGAAGGGAGGAAACTGGGACCAGCCGGGCAGTGACAGGGAGTTGTGATTATTTGAGTACTGGTGAATAGAAATAAAAACAGGTCTTGTTGCTTCACAGAACCTTCATAACAGGTACCAACTCCCGCTGATAGGAATGTAGGAAGGTGAGGAGGCAGCTCTGACAGCATCTGTGGAGAGAAATCAGAACCATTCTGAGGAAGGGTCACTGGATCCGAAATGTTAACTCTGTTAACTCTGTTAGTTGCTTTCCCACTCTCGTTGCTGTTGCCAGCAATTTTGGGGCACGGCTCAGTGGTTAGCACTGCTGCCTCACGGCACAAGGGACTTGGGTTCAATTCCCTTCTTGGGCAACTGTCTGTGTGGAGTTTGCACATTCTCCCCGTGTCTGCGTGGGTTTCCTCCAGTTTCCTCCCACAGTCCAAAGACATGCAGGTTAGGTGAACTGGCCATGTTAAATTGCCCATAGTGTTGGGTGCATTAGTCAGGGGTGAATGTAGGGGAATGGGTCTGGGTGGGCTGCACTTCAGAGAGTCGGTATGGACTTGTTGGGCCGAAAGGCCTGTTTCCAGACTACAGGGAATCTAATCTAATCTAATCAAAAATTGAGAGACTCAATAACTTGAATTAAATGAAGGCAATGTCATAGCAAATTTGCTCTTTAATTCAAATGATCTGAAAATTCAGTACTAAAATGGCACTTTATTGACATGGGCTAATTCAAATTATTGGGATTTCTTTTAGTTCAAAATAATGACTGGATGATCAGCAGTCATTTCAGATATTAAGGAAAGTATTAAGAACTGTTGGATCTTTTAATGAAGTTAGTTTGAGTGAGGAGTGGAAAGTAAACAGTGAGAGCAGCAGGAGCATAGGAAGGGATTAATGTACATCTGGTTGAGTGTATGCTTCACTAGCACAGCTGTGAGCCCACATTATATGTCTTTTCATCTGCTGCTATTAAGGTGAGATTTATCATCATTTTTCTCAGTCACCAGAAAATTGAGTTTGGCGCAGAGAGTGGTAAATGGGAAACCGGATTGTGAATGAAGCACAGTGTTGGAATCTGGCAGCCCCAGTCGCTCAGCTGGGTTATATTTTTGATAGAAGGCTAGAAAGCCTTTCATTTAAATGACGCCTTTCACAACCATATGATATATCGAGAAGTGATCGAGAGCCAATAAATTACTTTTGAATTGTAGTCACTGTTTCAAAGTAAGGACTGCAGCATCAAACAGCAATATGATAATGACGTGATGATCTGTTTTTGTGATGATGATTGAGGGATAAAAATTGACCAGGACCTTGGGGATAACTGCTCATCTTCAAAATGGGGGCTTTTTACATTGACCTGAGCTGAAAGAAGAGGTACATCCAGCACACCCTCAGTAATGCACTGGAGAATCAGCCTAAATTATTGTGCTCAAGTCCTTTCGTGGGACTTGAACCTGAAACATTGTGGGTCAGACGCTCCAGTACTGACAATATCTGAAACCTAGCAGATTCATATTTTCAGTTCAAATCTTTGAAAGCAGCTCTCCAGGTTTTACACTCTGAAAAAAAAGCAAACGTTTGTTGAAAATCGAGGGAGAAATACCTGACACAACAGCATTTACAGCATCTTTAACTCAGTAAACAGCCCCCTAGAGCTTCATGGGAGTTTGTCAATCAAGACTTGACACTGATGCATCGATAAAGATGTTTGGACAGGTGACCGGAACCTTGGCTAATGAGATATGTTTTAAGGAATTTGTTAAAAGGGGAGACTGATGTAGAGAGAGAGAAAGAACAGTATTTACTGATGTGATTTATTGGGTCCAACACTGCAGCCAGTGAGATATAGTCTGTGTGTTGTCCCTACCTCACATAACAGAAACCACATAGACTGAGTTCTTGTTGAGGCAGATGTCTTGAAGTTTATTAACAACACTAACTATTTACACTGTTATATCTCAGATTGATACATAATTTGGGTTTTATGCTAACTAGCTATTACTGTTTCATTATGTTTAATAACTGAATGACTCAATATACAGCACTGACTTCATTGCATGGAAAAAGTGACTGAAAATGAGGACCTTTATACTGGAGTGTTACATGTTTTGATATCATTTGTCTTAAAAGAGGAGCTTGCTTTGGTTAAATTAGTATCTGAGATTTAGTGACTATCCAGTCTGAAATACATGCAACACAACTTTTACACTCAGTCCCTTCCTCAGATAGTATGTAAAAGGGTAACAACATTGTTGCAAAAAGTAAAGAATGATGGAAGTTTGAGTTTCTGAAAAGACAAAAGCAACATATGCAATCCAAATCCAGGCAAAATAAATGGGTGGAAAAGTTAAATTTAAGATGAACAATAGTCGATTGTCTCTTGATGAATGACTGCATTTATTCTTTTTATGAAACCAAAAAGAAACAAGGAGCTTCACAGCCAGTTGGATGCTTTTAAAATATAGTTATTCTTTTGACAACCAAATTGCAGAGCTAATTTACCCACAGTATGCTCACCCACAGACAGAAATGAAATAAATGACCACTTGACCTGCTTTGTCTGTGATAAATGTTGGCTTGGGCACTGGGTGAATGCTCCTGTTCTTATGGTTCCAGAGGTTCATTTACTTGTGGGGTAGGCCATGATGAAGATGAACATCTAATGTAGAAGGCGTCACTCCCTAACTACTGTGTTGAAGTATCAGTCTAGATGAGGGAGCTAATTCCTGCAGGAGTGTGACTCAGAACATAGAACAGAATCCATACACTGTGGAAGCAGATCATTTAGCCCAGTGAGTCCACACTGATCCTTCGAAAAGCATCCCACCCAGATCCAACCCACTACCCTACCCCTGTAACCCCGCATATCCCATGGCTAATCCACCTAGCCTTCACATCCCTGGACACAATGGATAATTTAGCATGGCCAATCCACCTGGTCTGCACACCCCTGGACACTATGGGTAATTTAGCATGGCCAATACACCTATCCTGCACATCCCTGGACACTATGGATAATTTAGCATGGCCAATACACCTATCCTGCACATCCCTGGACACTATGGGTAATTTAGCATGTCTAATCCACCTGGTCTGCACATCCGTAGACACTATGGGTAATTTAGCATGGCCAATACACCTAGCCTGCACATCCCTGGACACTCTGGGTAATTTAGCATGGCCAATCCACCTAGCCTGCACATCCCTGGGCACTATCTTTGGACTGTTTTCATTACTACTTTTAAAAAACCTCTTCTAAGTTTGAAATAATAAAGGCAGGGCCCTGCCACATTGAAGCCCATTCTCTTCGATCCTTATCTTCCATCCTTGATCAGATGATGGATTCTGTGGGAGGAAACCCGAGCACCCAACAGAAACTCACACAGACACAGGGAGAACATGCAAATCCTTCACAGGCAATCACCCGAGGGTGAAATTGAACCTGGGTCCCTGGTGCTGTGAGGCAGCAGTGCTAACCACAGAGCCACCATGACGTAAACTCATAACTCGTGAGAAGGTGGTATTACAGTAATGTGACTGGATGACGATTTGAAAGGAACAGGCCTAGGGAACATGGTACCCATCATACCATAGTTGCTGGTGCAATTTAAATCCAATCAATAAAATCTGGAATTGAAAGCTCATCTCAGTACAATGAAACCATTTCCAAATGTCATTAAAAAACACATCTGGTTTGTTCAAGTCTTTTAGAGAAGGAAATCTATCATTTGTACTTGGTCTGGCTTATATAAGTTTTATATCCATAGTCATCTGTCATTTTCAAGCCACTCAGTTCAAGGGCAATTAGGGATCAAGACAGAATATTACAGCACAGAAGTAGGTCATTTGGCCCAACTGGTCTGTGCTGGTGTTCATGTCCCCCACAAGCCTCCCCTCCACCCTATATTACCTCATTTGAAGGCCCTTTTTTCTATTCATTTCACCTTCATGTATAGGGATGGACAACAAAATGCTGGCTTTGCCAGAGTCACCCACACCTTTTAATTAATAGAGAAGACAATGTGTGAATTCAGAAGCAGGAGTGCTACCAGGTTAAAGCGAAAGGACTTTTGACTTTCACTGGGGTTAGGATCAGAATGGCCAAGAACTAAAAGTTGGAAAGCTCACTGCTAGTTTCCCAGTTTGATCCTACTATTTCCATTGTGGGTGTTGACCGCCACAAGACTTATCAAGAGCTACTTGAGCCTGATTAAGGATGGCTGATTTCAACGGTCAAGAGATCCTTCCTGCCCCACTTGTTTGCAGGGACAGTCACAGGATGTTCTGTAGTGGAGATTCACCCAACCCCTCCTCCAGAACCTTCCCATTTACTCCCAACCACTGTGTCCCTGCTCACCCCTGGTAGCCCTTCCAATTCCTTATTCCCTACCCGACTCACCCTGTTCCCTTTCCAACTCCCTTATTCCCCACCCACCCCACATCTCACCCTCCAGCCTTCCTAATTGTAAAGAAGACTCATACAGGACTCAAAGCATTAACTCCGTTTCTCTCTCCTCAGGTGCTGCCAGACCTGCTGAGTTTCTCTGACACTCCCTGTATTGATTTATTTCCAACACGCCCCTACCTGTAACAATGGTGGCTGGCTCCAAAAACCACTTCTCATTTCTAATTTTTAAAAAAACTTCTTCTCAGTTTGAAATACTAAAGACAGAGCCTCTCCATGTTGAAGCCCACTCTCTCCAACTTACCTTCCATCCTTGATGGGATGGTGGAATCAGCCTCCAGGCCAATGAAGACAAGGTGTCCCCTTTAAAATCAAAATGAGCAACTGTTCCACCACTCTGCCCTAAAACTGCTCTGGAGGGAGGCAGGCCCACCACCGTGTCGTCCTCTGTTTCACACCCTCGCAGAGAGAACGTTCAACCCATTGTGCTAAAATGTGCAGCTAAGACAATAAAGGTCCCTAAATCTTAAAAGACCAAGTCCTATAAATATTAACATTTTGAGTGATAAATGAAAAAAAATGCAATTAATGTTGATGATCTATGATATAATGTTTGGCCCTGATGTTCCAAAACCCCCATCTTGAGGATTGACTGACCATGCTGTAATGCAGTTGGCTTCTTAAATTGAAATATCATGACTTGAAGGAACAAGCTCCGATTTAAACTGGTTTATCATTACACGTGCAGTAGTGTCTGCCTCAACAGAAATTAAGCACAAGGGACAGGGAGGGAGGGAGCCTTCCTTCTCCATCCTGATTGTGATGAGTTTTGCAGTGTAACCCAGTCTGGATTATTGAGACAGGCAATAAAGTATCTGACGGTGAGGGATTTATTCTTTTCCTTTGTGATATCCTCTGTGCAGAAGTGCATTCCCATTGCAGGCAAAATGATGCATTTAACAGAGGCACACACTGGAAGAAACTGCAGTCGCCAGTTGATAGGGATCTGCTTTGTACAGCTAGACTTTCACTGCTCCCCCACCCCTTCCTTCATTGCAAATGAGGAAACCCTTATACTGTAACACCACTGCCTCCCAAAAGGAATGGTTTCAGGAGTTGGTGCATGGCGATGTGGGGAGATTGGGGGGTGGGGAAGGTGTTCATATAGAAACAGCCATTTTGGTTTAAAACCCCTCAGTGATTGTCCTATTGTTCTGGATGTCGGTTTGCTCACTGAGCTGGAAGGTTCATTTTTAGTGAGCAAACCTACATCCAGAACCTCAACCTGAGCTACAAATCTTCTCAAGACGCGCTAATTGTCCTATTGATTTTTGCATATTTTGTCTCAAAGCAATACACAGATAGAGCAGCACGATGGCTCGGTGGTTAACACTGCTGCCTCATGGCATCAGCCTTGATTTTAGCCTCAGGCAACTGTCTGTGTGGAGTTTGCACATTCTCCCCATGTCTGCATGGGTTTCCTCCGGGTGCTCTGGTTTTCTCCCGCTGCCCAAAGGTGTGCAGGTTAGGGTGGATTGGCCAGGCTAAATTGCACATAGTGTCCAGGGATGTGCAAGCTAGGTGGGTTAGCCAAGGGGAATGCAGGGTTAAAGGGATAGGGTAGAGGGATAGGTCTGGATGGGATGTTCCATAGAGGGTTGGTGTGGACTCAATGGGCCAAATGGCCTGCTTCCACACTCTAAGAATTCCATGACAGACATGATATTAATTTCCAAATATGCAGGAACTTTACTGGTAGCATTTTATACAAAGTTTAAAATTTTGCAGCAGAGAACGACGGGTGCTGGGCGGAAGTGAAGTCGGAGCACAAAGCCGGTTGGGAAGGTAAATGATTGTTATTTGAGTGGGTGTGTTCTAGACCCCAGGTCCTACAAAGTAGGGCCTCCCTCCCATCCTCCTCCTCTAACCTAAATTAAAAGTCCACAGACTTGCCCCAAAAAGAGGGTCCAAGGAAGTTCCTGTGGATTGAAGTTTGAGGCTTTAGCTCAGGAGTCTTTGACAAGGAGGTTGAGTGAAGTGATTACGCCACAGTTGAAGAGGGTGAAGACATGACTGCCAAGCTGGTTCAGTGCGCTACATGCTTGATGTGGGAGGTCAACGACTCTGGTGTGTCTGGCTCGTATAAGTGTGGAAAGTGTGTGCACGTACAGCTACTGACAGAGCATATTGCAGCACTGATGAAAGAACTCAAGGATCTTAGGCTCATCTGAGAGAATGAGATCTTTCTGGACAAGACTTTCAGCGAGGTTATTACACTGACCATACCAGAAGAGAGCAGAAGAGAGCAGACGATGAGGAAGACAGAGAGGAGACAGGTGCAAGAGACCCCTGGGGAAGTAACTGTCAGGAACAAGTTGAATCTTTTGGAAACAGTAGAGACAGAGGACACTGCCAGTCCGCGAGGTGGCCAGGTCAGTCAATCAAAAGTTGGCGTGGAGCCAGAGCGGAAGAGTCGGACATCGCACAGAGCCATGGTAATAGGGGACTCTATAGTGAGAGGAACTGACCGGGGTTTTTGTGGCAGCAGGCGGGACTTAAGGATGGTGTGCTGCCTTCCTGGTGCCAGGGTTAAAGACATCACAGAAAGAGTGCAGGAAATCCTCAATGACGAAGGTGGTGGCACATGTCGGCACAAATGATGTCGGGAAGAAGAGGAGGAACATACTACAGCGGGACTTTGGAGAACTAGGACAAAGGCTGAAAAGCAGAATGTCCAGGGTGGTTATCTCCAGTTTGCTTCCAGTTCCTTGGGCTGGAGAGGCCAGAAACAGGGAGATAATGGACTTGAACATGTGGCTGGGGAACTGGTGCAGGCAGCAAGGATTTAAATTCTTGGATCACTGGGGTATGTTTTGTGGTAAGCATAGATTCTACAAGAGAGACGGTTTGCACCTTAATAGGTTGGGGACCAGCATTCTGGCAGGCAGGTTTGCTACTGCAACACAACCACTTTTAAACTAAGTAGCGGGGGGACAAACTGGATGTTTAAGAAGGAAATTGAAGGGAAAGTTAGAACAAGGGAAGTCAAGAAAGACAACTGTATCAATGAAGCAGAAAACTCAAAAAGGAATCATGCTGTAAGGTTGAGTGAAATAGGAGTTGATGGGAAGGGTGAGGGCAGCAACAAATTAAAAATACTATATATGAATGCACGAAGCATTAGACATAAGATGGATGAGCTTGAGGTTCTTTTGGAAATTGGCAGATACAATATTGTGGGGATAACTGAGACGTGGCTTCAAGTGGACAGGGCCTGGGAAATGAATATTCAAGGCTACACGTGCTATCATAAGGACAGACTGATGGGCAGAGGGGGTGGGGTGGCCATGTTGGTAAGGGATGATATTTAGTCCCTTGCGCGGGGGGACCTAGAATCAGGGGATGTAGAGTCAGTATGGATAGAGCTGAGAAATCCTAAGACCCTCTTGGGAGTTATCTACAGGCTCCCAAACAGTAGTCTGGATGTCGGATGTAAGTTGAAACAGGAGCTGAAATTGGCCTGTCGCAAAGATGTTACTACAATTGTTATAGGAGATTTCAACATGCAGGTAGACTGGGAGAATCAGGATGGTATTGGACCTCAAGAAAGAGACTTTGTGAAGTGCCTCCAAGATGGATTCTTAGAACAGCTGGTGCTGGAGCTTACCAGGGAGAAGGCAATTCTGGATCTGGTATTGTGCAACGAACCAGAATTGATCAGGAACCTCGAAGTGAAGGAACCAATTGGAAGTAGTGACCATAATACAATAAGCTTCAATCTGCAATTTGAGAGGGAGAGGGTACAATCGGAAGTGACAATATCTCTGTTGAGTAAAGGGAACTATGGAGCTATGAGGGAGGAGCTGGCCAAAGTTCAATGGTGCAATACCTTAGCAGGGATGACAGTGGAGGAACAATGGCAGATATTTCTGTGTATAATGCAGAAGGTGCTGGATCAGTTCATTCCAAAAAGGAAGAAAGATCCTAAGAGGAGGCATAGGTGGCCATGGCTGACGAAGGAAGTTAAGAAACATATAAAGTTAAAAGAGAAAAAGTATAACAAAGCAAAGATAATTGGGAAAATGGAGGACTGGGAAGCTTTTAAAGAACAACAGAGGATTACTAAGAAGGAAATACGCAAAGAAAAAATGAGGTACGAAGGTAAACTGGCCAAAAATATAAAGGAGGATAGTAAAAGCTTTTTTAGGTATGTGAAAGGCAAAAAAATGGTTAAGACTAAAATTGGGCCCTTGAAGACAGAAACAGGGGAATATATTACAGGGAACAAAGAAATGGCGGAAGAATTGAATTGGTACTTCAGATCTGTGTTCACTGGGGAAGAAACAAGCAATCTCCCTGAGGTAACAGTAGCTGAAGGACCTGAACTTAAGGGAATTTATATTTGCCAGGAATTGGTGTTGGAGAGACTGTTAGGTCTGAAGGTTGATAAGTCCCCGGGGCCTGATGGTCTACATCCCAGGGTACTGAAGGAGGTGGCTCGAGAAATCGTGGATGCGTTGGTGATTATTTTCCAGAGTTTGATAGATTCGGGATCAGTTCCTGTGGATTGGAGGGTGGCTAATGTTGTGCCACTTTTTAAGAAAAGTGGGAGAGAGAAAGCAGGAAATTATAGACCAGTTAGTCTGACCTCAGTGGTGGGAAAGATGCTAGAGTCTATTATAAAGGATGAAATTACGACACATCTGGATAGTAGTAACAGGATAGGTCAGAGTCAGCATGGATTTATGAAGGGGAAATCATGCTTGACTAATCTTTTGGAATTTTTTGAGGATGTAACTCTGAAGATGGATGAGGGAGATCCAGTAGATGCAGTGTACCTGGACTTTCAGAAAGCTTTTGATAAAGTCCCACATGGGAGGTTAGTGAGCAAAATTAGGGCGCATGGTATTGGGGGCAAAGTACTAACTTGGATTGAAAGATGGTTGGCTGACAGGAAACAAAGAGTAGTGATAAACGGCTCCATTTCAGAATGGCAGGCAGTGACCAGTGGGGTACCGCACGGATCAGCGCTGGGAACGCAGCTTTTTACAATATATGTTAATGATGTAGAAGATGGTATTAGTAATAACATTAGCAAATTTGCTGATGATCCTAAGCTGGGTGGCAGGGTGAAATGTGAGGAGGATGTTAGGAGATTACAGGGTGACCTGGACAGGTTAGGTAAGTGGTCAGATGCAGTTTAATGTGAATAAATGTATGGTTATCCACTTTGATGGCAAGAACAGGAAGGCAGATTACTACCTAAATGGAATCAATTTAGGTAAAGGGGCAGTACAAAGAGATCTGGGTGTTCTTGTACACCAGTCAATGAAGGTAAGCATGCAGGTACAGCAGGTAGTGAAGAAGGCTAATAGCATGCTGGCCCTCATAACAAGAGGGATTGAGTATTGAAGCAAAGAGGTTATTCTGCAGCCGTACAGGGCCCTGGTGAGACCACACCTGGAGTATTGTGTGCAGTTCTAGTCTCCAAATTTGAGGAAAGACATTCTGGCTATTGAGGGAGTGCAGCATAGGTTCACGAGGTCAATTCCTGGAATGGCGGGACTACCTTACGCTAAAAGACTGGAGCGACTGAGCTCGTATACCCTTGAGTTTAGAAGACTGAGAGGGGATCTGATTGAGACATAGAAGATTATTAAAGGATTGGACACTCTGTCGGCATGTTTCCGCTGATGGGTGAGTGCAGAACCAAGGACACAGCTTAAAAATATGAGGTAGTCCATTTAGGACAGAGATGAGGAGAAACTTCTTCACCCAGAGAGTGGTGGCTGTGTGGAATGGTCTGCCCCAGAGGGCAGTGGAGGCCCAGTCTCTGGACTCATTTAAGAAAGAGTTGGATAGAGCTCTCAAGGATAGTGGAATCAAGGGTTATGGAGATAAGGCAGGAACAGGATACTGATTAAGGATGATCAGCCATGATCATATTGAATGGTAGTGCAGGCTCGAAGGGCAGAATGGCCTACTCCTGCACCTATTCTCTATTGTCTATTGCACCAATCTTTCAGCTCAGTTTCTAATACCTTCTGTGCTGCCTCTGTAATTGCCTGTGAGCCAGAACTCGGGCTCAACTAATCAAGCACAGTGAGCAAAGATCAGTGACCAGACTAATGCAATCAAATACAGAACAATTGAACCATTGGACACAACATTGACCACAGATGCATGTCGTTGTTATAGCTCTTGAATATCCTGAGACTTTCAATAAATATGATATGCATTTATGTACTGCCTTGCACATCCTTCAGACAATCCAGAGCATTGTATAGAAAATGAAGCATGTTTGCAGTGTAGTCACTATTATGCTTCATGAAATGCAAACACCAGTTAGAACAAAAATGTGAAAATAACCAGATAGTTTGTGTTTTTTAATAATGTAGATTTTTTTGGAGAAAAATATCATCTAGTACAGTAGATAGAACTGCCATGCTCTTCCTTGCAATACTGTCATTGTACATCTCCCTAGAGAGCTGATAGGGTTTGTTTTAAACATTCACTAAGGGACTGATATCTCTGACACTGCAACACTCTGTCAGTAATACCTTGGAATATCTGCCTTAATTGTTGCACTCAAGTGTCTGACTGGGAGAATGAACCTAACATCTTCTGACTTAGTGGCATCAGGCTGCCCTCTGAACCCTGACTGTCACTTGACCAATATCGATGATGATGTAGCTGGTGCTGGTGAATGAATGGCCGTATGGAGATGGGGATTGTATATGAATATGAATATCCTTTATTGTCACTTGTTGCCCAGCAAAGAAGTACAGGAGTACAGTGAAAAGTTCTTACAATGGCTGCCTTTTAATGGTGCCATCTTAGGTACAAGCACCTAGCTACAAATCTTACAGATTAAAAAAGTAATGTTGTTATACAAAAGAAGATTAAAAGGGAAGCAGTAGCATTGCTTCGTGTTTGAGAAAGAGTAAGAAGGAAAGGCAACAGCAGGATAGTGTAGGGTGATGGGCTTAATTTAGTTCACAGGTCAGCGCAACATCGAGGGCTGTAGGGCCTGTTCTGCACTGTATTGTTCTATGTTCTATATGCGTTCTATGAACATGGGAACAGTTGTATCTAAGGCAGCTTCAGCATTTCCCAAAGAACTGTTACCAACTCCTACAGACCACGGTCACACCCCAATTATCGATGGTAACAGGCCCATGCCAACTGGCATCAGAACCTCTAGGTTTGGGAAGAGGAAAGAATTAAATGCTTTCTGTGCTGGCCAGTTGTTACTTTGTTTTCACCTCATTGACCATTAACTTCGTTGGTTAGACAGCTAGTTTGCAACGTAGAGTAATGCTAACAAGGTGGATTCAATTCCCACATAAATGAGGTTCCCAGTTTTGCCTGAGGTGGGGCAACCCTCAGGTTAAAGTCATCACCATTCATTTCTGTGTAATGACAGAGGGTGGATTATGATGATTTTCCACTCTTGCGAAGACAACCAACAATTGAACACATCAAAATTAGACCTTTTAGCTACTCAATCAGATCATGATTAGTCTAAAAACTCCACCTTCTTGCCTGTTCTCCTAATCTCTCATCCTCTTGCTTATCAATAGTCTATCTACCTCTGCCTTAAAAATATCTAAAGGCTCTTCTTTTCTCCCGCCTTTTGTAGAAGAGAGTTCCAAAGACTCGCAACCCTTGACAGATCATTTTTACCATAGAGAGGATGTCTGGTTCATAAAAAGCATAGATGACTCACAGTTAACTTACAGTCGGCAATAAAGATGCCATCCTTTGCATGTTAGGGTCACCAATTTAATATGTATTACATTCTCCTGTTAACAATCCATTATATTACAGTACAGACTCTAGAAACTTTGGAATGGCCATGCAGACAAATGTTTTTGATCACCAACCAAGTGTGTGAATGGAGAGTTTGATTTATATGTCCTTCTCCTCCAGTACAATGATTGTAATTCCTCTTAATTTTCCATTCCTGATTGTTGTTTCATTTTGAATTTCCCTCTGACACATCTGGTGTGATACAAGGTAACCCTTAATAGGAGATGGCACTGAAGTGGTACTATCACTGGACTAGTGAAACCAGGAAAAAGTGTGGACTGCAGATGCTGGAAATCAGAGTCTAGATTAGTGTGGTGCTGGAAAAGCACAGCTGGTCAGGCAACATCCAAGGAGCAGGAAAATCAACGTTTCAGGCAAAAGCCCTTCATCAGGACTGAAGTCAGATCAAGAGCCCAGGCTAATGCTCAGGGGGTGTCAAGGGTTTGCATTGCTCTACAAGAGCTAATAGAAATTGAAATCTATTTATAAAACCGGGGGTTGGAAGTTGGCGTCATTAATGGTGATTGTGAAACTATCACTGATGATTGTTTTAAGAACCCATCTGGTTCACTTATGTCCTTTAGGGAGTGAAATCTGCCACCCTTACTCGGTCTGGCCTACACATGACTCCAGACCCACAGCAATGTCATTGACTGTTAACTGCTCTCAAGGGCAATTAGAGATGGGCAATAAATGCTAGACTCACTGCCCACATCCGATGATAAAAATGAAAGTAATGGCTCTCACCTGAGGATCGCAGATTGTGGATTCAATGCCCTCACTAGGGTCTGAACACATCCTCTGATGCTTACATACTTCTGTCAAAGGATCCCATCCTTTGAATCAAAGATTAAAACCTCTGTTCCTTTTGGCCTGTTAAGAAAGATGCTAAAGCTCACTTTTGTGCGCATCATTCTGGGGATTTGGAGATATAATTATGAAGATCAGGTTGCATAAAACCAAGTTTATATTCACTCAAGTATGAAAAAATTGAGGTGTGTGACCTGATCGAGGTGTTTATAGTTTTATATGCATATCATATGATAGATATTCCATCTGGTCATAGAGACATACAGCACAGAAACAGACCCTTTGGTCCCACAAGTCCACATCGACCTAGATCCCAAACTAAACTACTCCCACTTGCCTACATTTGGCCCATATAGCTTCAAAACTTTCTGATTCGTCTATCCATCCAAATATCTTTTAAATTGTTGTAACGTACCTGCCTCCACTATTTCCTCTGGTCGTTCATTCCATACACTCTTTTAGTAAAACAAATTACCGTGGGCGGCACGGTGGCACAGTGGTTAGCACTGCTGCCTCACAGCGCCGGAGACCTGGGTTCAATTCCCGCCTCAGGCGACTGACTGTGTGGAGTTTGCACGTTCTCCCCGTGTCTGCGTGGGTTTCCTCCCACAGCCCAAAGATGTGCAGGTCAGGTGAATTGGCCATTCTAAATTGCCCGTAGTGTTGTGTAAATGTAGATGTAGATGTAGGGGTATGGGTTGGTACGCTTCGGCGGGGCAGTGTGGACTTGTTGGGCCGACGGGCCTGTTTCCACACTGTAAGTAATCTAATCTATCCCTTCATGCCCGTTTTAAATCTTTCTCTTCTCATATCAATGGGACTTGATTTTAAAATTGAGTCAGGCTTTTCAGGGAGATAGCTTTTATTTCCACAGGGAAGGTAAGAGAGACCTGCAAAGGGAGCCTATTGGCTTAAATGAAGCCTTCAAGTCTGAAATTGATACATGATTGTATCATGAAGTAAGGAGCAACAGCAGGTAAATAGATTTGATAATCAGTTCAGCCTCATTTTCTTTATTTAACCTTTTTTTAAAACCAATCTGTTCTGAAATGATATTACATACCCCAGGAGTAGGTGAGACTTGAATCCAGCCCTTTTGGTAGAAAGGTGAGGATAGTACCACTGTGCCACAAGAGGGCCCTTTTCAGCCATGCTTTAACTGAGGGGCTGAATGGCCTCAACCCATTCCTATTTCCCTGGCCCCAATTAAAGAAACACAGGAAGCTGTCTCTTTATCCTAAACCTCCAACTCCTAATCAAGAAACAGATTATGAACTATTTGTGTGCTTTTCGTTTGTAGGGTTTACTGTGATTAAGATGACTACTGCAGTTGCCTACATGTTAACTATTATTCCACATTAAAATAATCAGCTAATTCAAAGCAAAATGTTTTTGGACACTGCTCCGAGGCACATCATAAACAATGTCTTACCTCAACATCCGACATCGTACTGTTGGTGGCCATACCTTCAACTTTCCAACTCCTAAATTATAGGAGCCATTTTGTAAATTCTTTCCCTCAACACCTACTCTCCTCTTTTAAGACACTGTTTAAGGTCTACTCTTTAAGCTCAAACATTTGGTCACCTGTTCAATATCTCCTTCTTGGCAGTATTTGTAGTCAAATTATGCCTTTATGAAGCACTTTGGAATGTTTACTGGGTGAAAGGCATTATATTAATACAAGTATAACTTCATATGTGTATTTTTTAGATTAAATTCCCTACAGTGTGGAAACAGGCCCTTCGGTCCAACAAGTCCACACCGACCCTCCGAACAGCAACACACCCAGACCCATTCCTCTACAGTCACCTTTGACTAATGCACCTAACATTATGGGCAATTTAGCATGGCCAATTAATCTAACCTGCACATCTTTGGATTGTGGGAGGAAACCAGAGCACCTGGAGGAAACCCACACAGACACGGGGAGAATGTGCAAACTCCATATGGACAGTTGCCCGAGGCGGGAATTGAACCCGGGTCTCTGGCGCTGTGAGGCAGCAGTGCTAACCACTGAGCTACTGTGCCACCCCCATTAATACATATTTATACATATTAATGCATACACTAAGTTGTTGTTGTCAATCTTGAAATGATGACAATGTGCATCATACCCAAATGCACCAAGTCAATGAGCTGGCACTTCTAGGGTTAAAACATTTGAAGTTGGAAACCCGAAGACAGACTGCAATGGCACATTTGTCTGGAGATGTTTTTGGTCTGTTGAAATTATGGGCCTCTCTGGCTATGGTCCAATGCTACCATCTGGTCAGCACCTCTCTGTTGTCTTTACAGAAATCTGCACGCTTCCTGAAGCTCCATGTCCCAGCAGCCAGGGAGCAGACTCAGAATCTGGCAGCATTCCGACAAAGCCCCCTTCTTTTTGTGCTCGGAGGCCCCTGCTAGGCAGACTGAAGGTAACCCTTTCTGAAAACACACATTGTGCGCAGTCAGTGTGCACACAATAAGCACAGTGATTCGCGGCGGGCTAATATAGCAAGCATTTGTGACATTCTCTGCATATTGCTGTTACATCTACAACATGGTTACAAATAGCAGAAAACAGTCGGGTCCCTCATGGAGAGAGTCGCCTATTAAATTAGGTTTTAGGTAAATTGCCCAGGAGGATTGCGTAAAATCATCTGAAGCAAATTCAGGTCCCAGACAAGTTATTAAAAAGAAAACATTCCTGAGCAGCTTTGTCCCCAGTGGTAAATTTAGCACTGTGGTACGGACCAGGAGTGTCCCAGATTTCATGGGTTTGAACCCATGGGTGAAGGGAGTTGGCGATATTTTTTGTCTGTGCATTCAGGAAATCATATGGGTACCCAGTGCCTGTGGGATTGTACTCTATCTAAAAAGCAGTACCTTCCAGGCAGGAATGGACAAAGATAAGAAAACTAGGACAACATAAATAGTGTCCAGATAATTAGCAGTTGTCCCTTAATATCCAGGGGACTCAACAGAAATATCAAAATTACAGGCAATTGGACTCCAGAACCTTGCTCAGATAAACTGCGTCATCATTATTAATACTTTCTAACCAAGTGTAATGTCCGCTGGATGTTATTACAGCTGGGCTGTTGAGAGCAAATAAGACAACTTATTTTTCACCTAATTTATTAATAGGATTCCAATAATTTCAAAATGTTAGCTTCAAATATTTACTGTATTTTACCTCATTAAATCCCAGATGTATCAAGGTTATACACAAATGGAAAGAACTAGTTCAAAAAACTCAAACATTTCAACAGAGAAGGACTCAGTACTTAGTATGAAAATCAGGCAGAATTCCCACCTGCACTCAAAGGCCTTTTTAGTGTTAGATTTGTGGCTTGTATAGCAGCATAAACATACAATCTGTAATGGTGGGGAGGTGGGGGGGAGTTTCCGAGTGGAAACTATGGTTCTGGCATGTCATGAACACCTCTTCTCCCCCGTCCCCCGTCCCCCGTCCCCCGTCCCCCGTCCCCCGTCCCCCGTCCCCCGTCCCCCATCCCCTGACCCCCGACCCCACAAAGAATAGGGCACTCCATCTTTTATTGCCACTTAGCTAATGGGGGAAGGCTTGCTGATTGGCTGAAACCCAATCAAATACTAAGAATTCTAAGGCAACTTGTCCAATTGTTACTAACAACCCACAATAAACTCAACACACTGTTCAGTGAAGATGTGGTGAGTCAGTGTTGCTGTGTCAATATATGCAAGTATGTACCAGTCTGAAGCTATGGATGGTGATAGTAGAAACCAGGATCTCACCCACTCTTAACAGCTACTGTTAGTGTGTGTAGAAAGAATGGCATTCAATCTGTTTGGCTGCATTATCAGTTCAGTTTTCATAATCATCAAGACCCTGACATGGAACTTGAATGCTGAGCATCTGGCCTCTGAGGCAAAGATGCCACTTTTGCAATGGACTGAATAATTGCTAAAACAGGAAAAAAAGGTCATATGTATAAGTGCTTTTCACAAATGTCAAATATACATCTTACAACCTATTAAGTAGTCAACTGTAATAATGTACAAAACATGGCAGCCAACTTGCTCACACCAAGCTCTCACACACCACAATGAGAAAATGAGCAGATAATTTGTTCTTGTGATGTTGAGTGAAGGATAAATATGAATTCTCTACAAGGGTGCCATGGGATCCTGTATATCCATCTAGTTTACCGTTGCATCTAAAAGATAGCATTTCTGACAATGCTGTACCCACTCTGGAAGTGAGTGTCCAAATCTGGAATTAACAGTCCTAATGAGGACCATAAAATCATTGTCAATTGTTGGAAAAAACAATCTGGGTCACTAATGTCCTTTAGGGAAGGAAACTGCCATCCTTACCTGGTCTGGCTACATGTGACTCCAGACCCACAGCAATGTGGTTGACTCTTAACTCCCTGGGAGCATTTAGGGATGGGCAATAAATGCTGGTCTAGCCAGCAACACCCTCATTCCATGATGGAATAAAACAAAAACTCCAATGTCTCCTGGAGCATCAACCTGAATTCTCCTAATTGATGACCAATCCCAGAGCATTTGATGAAAAGTTTAAGATGACGGGACTTTAAGGTCTAGGGGATAAACATAAAGAGCACAAGTGAAAGGTGCAGTCTTGTGGATAGTTTTCTTGAGGGAAGGAAGGCAGTGAAGTGAAAGAGACAGATAGCTCCAGCTCTGAAGTAGAGTAAAAAAGTGTGGCACTGGAAATGTAACTCCTGATGAAGCGCTTATACTCGAATCATCGACTCTCCTGCTCCTCGGATGCTGCCTGACCGGCTGTGCTTTTCCAGCACCACAGTTTTTGACTCTGATCTCCAGCATCTTCAGTCCTCACTTTAACTCTGAAGTGCAGTGGTGAGTTGGGAATACTCAGGAGGGGAACCGAAGAGGAGCCTGCGAGTAGGTGGAGCAAAGTGACAGAGAGAAAGCATTTTGAAGTCAAAACAAATTTCAAAAGGGGGGGTGGCAAAGGGATGTAGGACTGTGTGGCTTTGCTTTTGTGCCAGAAATGTGTACATTCTAATTGTGCGTTGAAAAGCAGAACCCTGATATAACAGATGAAGCAGGTCTGAAATAAATAAACGTCACCACGTGAAGCTAGAGGAATCACACAGTCAGGGTACAAACACACACATTGATGGCTGGCAGTATGTTACAGGGCAGTAATTCAAGTCAATAGTACTGCTGACATGACCAACACTTAAACTCACCGCCAAACATTCATTGTTCCTTAATATATAACAGTCTGGAGTTTATTTTAGGAATAAATCTTTCCTTTTTTTTGTTAACTCTTTGGCAGCACTGTCAATGCTGCAAACATGAAATAAAAGGAGACTGGGGAATAACTATGAGTGATGAAGCATGTAACTTGCAGCATATACAGATTCCTACGCAAACACCAGCCTCTGTGAGACCCACTCCAAACGGACTCAAACATTTATCATTGTTCCTTCATTAATAACACCCAGAGCTTCCTTACCAAACAATGCTGAGGGAGTGCCTTTACCACGTGGACTGAAGGTGGCTCATCACCACCTACCCAGAGCAACTAGGGATGGGCAATAGCTGGCATTCTTGCCAGTGTCAGCAAGATACTAAGAATGAATCAACACAATGTGAGTTTGTGTCAAGAGTGTGGTGCTGGAAAAGCACAGCCTGATGAAGGGCTTATGCCTGAAACGTCGATTCTCCTGCTCCTCGGATGCTGCCAACCTGCTGTGCTTTTCCAGCACCACACTCTTGACTCTGATCTCCAGCATCTGCAGTGCTCACTTCCACAATGTGAGTTTGCCTCCAATGGGATATCACTATTGACGGGGAAATATCATGTAAAACACTGGATGTACTGCCCCAGAGCACTCCACCGTTGGAACTTAATAAGTCACACAAATCTTTAATACATCTTTTATGGTAATCGTGTGAATGACCCAGATAGTGCCACTATACCAACCAGAATGGGCATTGAGTACATTGCACCCTGGTGATGGTAAGGTGCAGCTCCAACAACACTCAAAATCAACAATGTCTAGATTTAGCAGCCCACTTGACTGGCACCTTAGCCACCACCTTTATCATTCACAATGGCAGCCTGTGTACCATCGACAAGATGCACTATAGCAACCCTCTAAACCTCCTTTGACAGTATCTTCCAAACCCACAACCGCTACCATCTGGAAGGAAAAGAGCAGAAAGTGAATGGGAATGACAACATTTGAAAGTTCCCCTCCAAGACCCACACCATCTTGTCCAGCATTTCCTCTCATTTTCTTTCCACTCTACGCGCCGCTGAGGTCGGTGTGCAGCAAAAGATTCTGGAACATAAAGTCAATCCCTCCCTGTATATTACTGCTCCTTCACCGTCACAGGGTGAAGACCCTAAATCTCCCTCCCTTACTGCACTGTGAGTGCTCCTAAACCCCAAAGACGAAGATCGCTCACCATCATTTTCTCAAGGGTAATTGGGGATGGGCAATAAATACTGGCCCAGCCAATGGCACCAACTTCACACACACACAAAAAAAGAACTCATTGGAGTCTTTACCGGAATATGAACCTTGACTGTATCCTTACATCCTGGAGTGAAGCTTGAAAGCATGACCTTCATGACTCCCAGCCAAGAGTAGAGGAGGGGAGAAAACTGTGGAAAGAAATATATTAAAGAGAGCTGTGTTATTATTAAATGAAGGCTGAAGAATCACTGTTAAAAATCATTTTTATTATTGGAGAAAAACACTTCATACTCATAGTGAGTCAACTGCACCTGGCATCTGCCCTCATATAGTTTTATCCCTGAACACCACCACAAGTATTTCCAGGCGTTTTATGGCTTGCCTATTGAGGAGTCAACATGGAACTCTTCACAGTAGGAACAGATTAAATGTAATATTGTGTTGTAGGTTATGGAAAAGATTTTAGAAAAAGCTATCTTACAAAAAGAACAATAGTGATGCCTCTGACAATGGCTCAGTAAAGGAGATGTGGTCTTCTTCAAAGACTGCAATTTCCCCCCAGACGTGATCGACGATGCCCTCCACCGCATCTCCTCCACTTCCCGCTCCTCCACCCTTGAGCCCCGCCCCTCCAATCACCACCAGGACCACCATTGGTTCTCACCTACCACCCCACCAACCTCCATATACATCGTATTATCCATCGTCATTTCTGCCACCTCCAAACGGAACCCACCACCAGGGATATATTTCCCTCCCCTCCCCTATCTGCGTTCCGAAAAGACCACTCCCTCCGTGACTCTCTCGTCAGGTCCACACACCTCACCAACCCAACCTCCACTCCCGGCACCTTCCCCTGCAACCTCAAGAAATGCAAAACTTGTGCCCACACCTCCCCCCTTACTTCCCTCCAAGGCCCCAAGGGATCCTTCCATATCCACCACAAATTCACCTGCACTTCCACAAACATCATTTATTGCATCCGCTGCATCCGATGTGGCCTCCTCTATATTGGGGAGACAGGCCGCCTACTTGCGGAACGTTTCAGAGAACACCTCTGGGACACCCGGACCAACCAACCCAACTACCCCATGGCTCAACACTTCAACTCCCCCTCCCACTCCACCAAGGACATGCAGGTCCTTGGACTCCTCCATCGCCAGACCATAGCAACATGACGGTTGGAGGAAGAGCGCCTCATCTTCTACCTAGGAACCTTCCAACCACAAGGGATGAACTCAGATTTCTCTGGTTTCCTAATTTCCCCTCCCCCCACCTTATCTCAGTCAAATCCCTCGAACTCAGCACCGCCTTTCTAACCTGCAATCTTCTTCCTGACCTCTCCGCCCCCACCCCCACTCTGGCCTATCACCCTCACCTTGACCTCCTTCCACCTATCGCATTCCCAACACCCCTCCCCCAAGTCCCTCCTCCCTACCTTTTATCTTAGCCTGCTGGACACACTTTCCTCATTCCTGAAGAAGGGCTCATGCCCGAAACGTCGATTCTCCTGCTCCTTGGATGCTGCCTGACCTGCTGCATTTTTCCAGCAACACATTTTCAGCAATGGCTCAGTAAATCAAAGCACTGATGGTGGTGATGCCAACTCCAGTTCAGATAGTCAAGATCCGATCTCCAGTCTGTTTTGAGTTGACTGGTTTCAGGTGAGGGAGTTTAACTTGGTTTGGGATGAGTTTGGTCATGGATTGAAGATTTGCATCTTGGTCCAATCTGTCCCCATCTCCTATAGTGCTGAAATGGTTGATTCTAATCCAGCAATAATCTGGATTAGATAATCTGAATGTAAAACAATTCAAACTGTATTCACACGATAGGCATGATACAGATGTATCACATGATACAGACTGGTGCTTCTCTCACAGTCTCCATCTCATACAGAGTGCTCTATGTTGTGATCATATCAACGTCATCCCTAGTTGACTTAAATTAAATCTTTTCTCCATATGATTGACCACTGTCTCCTTGAGCAAAGTAGAAGATCTTTGGTTAGAAGATGTCCACTAAGTGGATGTCAGGTAAATCTTGGCTCTAATGTGCTCCATGGGTCATAACTGGCTACATTTGTACATAAAGAATGATTATTTGGTTGGAATGTTTACATTGGCCATTGTTAGCAAAATCAAAAGCTAATCAGGAGCGAAGAAGGATAGAATTATGCCTGGGTTCTAATCATTTGTCTTACTGCTGTTGAAAATTAACACTTGTAACCGTAAAACTTAAGTAGCACATTATTAAACACAAAACAAGGTGAGAATATGAATAATGAATTACGGTAAATGGTGTAGAAATGAATTAAATCTGACATTTCCTGTCCATCCCAATTCCTCTGTTACTCCTGGAATTAGATTAAATTAGATTCCCTACAGCGTGGAAACAGGCCCTTTAGCCCAACAAGTGCACACCAACCCTCAGAACAGCAACCCACCAAGACCCATTTCCCGACCCTATATTTATCCCTGACTAATGCACCTAACATTATGGGCAATTTAGCATGGCCAATTCACCTGACCTGCACACCTTTGGACAGTGGGAGAAAACTGGAGCACCCAGAGGAAACCCACACAGATATGGGGAGAATGTGCAAACTCCACACAGAGGACAATGCAAGGAATTGAACCCGGGTACCCGGGTGCTGTGAGACAGCAGTGCTAATCACTGAGCCACCATGCCTCCTCTCAGTCACACTTAATTATAAGCAAATTTATTCCATGCAAATATCTTGAAGATAAAAGACACAAGTACATTTTCATTTCCTGAACAATCTTTAGATTTTTCTTTAGAAAAGAAACAGGTAATGTTATTGCACTGAAAATCTCAGCAGTGGGGTTCTCAATGTCTATAATCTAGAAATTTACAGTCTTCAAATACGCAAGTTATATTTTATTCGGGATTGCCAGATACAATCTACAAAGCAATTGAATGCTGACTGACCTCATGCTGCAATATTTCCTCACTAAGCAAATGGGAATTAATCGCTCTGCGATGAGGAGGCAATGGCCTAGTGGTATTATAGCTGGACTGTTAATCCAGAGACCCAGAATAATGGGGACCCAGGTTCGATATCCCACCACAGCAGATGATGGAATTTGGGTTCAATTAAAAACCTGGAATTAAGAGTCGAATGATGACCATGAATCCATTCGTTGCTTGTAGAAAACACCCACCTGGTTCACTAATGTACTATAGGGAAGGAAATCCGCCATCCTTACCTGGTCTGGCCTACGAGTGATTCCAGACACACAGCAATGTGGTTGGCTCTTAACTGCCTGCTGGGTATTAAGGGATGTGCAATAAATGCTGACCTGGTCCAGTGACACCCATATCCTGTGAATGAATATAAAAAAGCTCCTGGTTTTGGGCACAAAGAGAAGGATGTAAGTGTCCAAACATGTGGACACATGATCAGGGAGGCCCAAAACCAGCCTAGAATTGGGTCTTAAGCATTGTTAATGCAGATGTTCCTGCTCCTCGGATGCTGCCTGACCTGCTGTGCATTTCCAGCACCACTTTAATCTAAACTCTGGTTTCCTGCATCTGCAGTCCTCACTTTCACCCAATAACTGAGCTGCCAGCCCATACTGTGTTTACACTTGCTTTCCATACCAAATGTGGACCAAGTGTCAAGTGTGGCAGGAGGATACAGATGGGGAGATGCAGGTGACACTGGGGCAGCAAAGGGGAAAATCGGGATTCTGTAAAGTTGGGAAGGTAGCAGTACAGTTCCTGGTGGCTCCAGCTTGTACTTGTTTACGATATTTCAAACGATGTGTTTTAGTGCCTGTCAAAGGTCTCCCGTGGATAAGATAAAACAGCAGGTCGCGCGAGAATGGGAATCCCCTGTCTATCCAACCACCTACATCGCACAACCCTGTCAGGACAATGGAGAAACAGGAAGATGTGTCGGGGGCCAACCCATCGAGTACACAGGTTCTGAAAGTGCAGACAACAAGGATCAAGGGCACAGCACATGCTCAAAATCTGAAACAATGTAAAATTGCTGGAGAAACTCTGTGGAAGCATCTGTGTACAGAAGATCAGATTTTATGTTTTGGGGCCATTATGACTTCACAATGTCACTCATCACAAAGTCTGGAATGCCTTGATGACTGAAGTGTGCATTTGTGCTTTCTGCAATCTCATTGGTTGTCATGGATGTATGCCTCTGAGCAGTCAGAATAGTAATTGCTGGTGGCATGTTCGAGAGAGAGTGAGAAGATTTAAGCCAAGCTTCATCCATGGTCTGCCTGTGATGTCATGGGTCAGAAGTGGCTCTTTAGCCTGCTTAGCTTGGTGTTCATTTACCGGTTCTGCACTAGCTGAGGTGCTCATTAATCTCATTGCTCCTGGTTGGCCATTGGACACTTGCATTCCTCAATATTCAATGACTTGTGTGGATTCCCTGCAGCCTCTCTTTTCTCATCTACTTAGGGACAATGACTCTATTTCCTTTGGACAAGATACCCTCTTGGGCAATCACTCCATCTTTGCATGCCAGTGTAACATCAGGTGGGACACATTCAGGCCATCCTTCCGTCACTGCTTCCCACTGTAGTTGTAGAGTGCATCATTCGAGTAAGTGGCTAGTCTTTTAGATTCAATGGGTGAAATCTTGCTTTATCGACACTAAGTATGGAGACAGAGTGGAAGAGTGTGGCGCTGGAAAAGCACAGCAGGTCAGGCAATGTCTGAGGAGCAGGAGAACTGACATTTTGAGCATAAGCTCTTCACCAGGAAAAAAACATTCCTGATGAAGGGCTTTTGCCGAAAACGTCGATTCTACTCCTCCTCAGATGCTGCCTGACCTGCTGTGTTTTTCCAGCAGCACACTTTTGCACTCTGATCTCCAGCATCTGCAGTCCTCACTTTCTTCTTGGTGAGGAGCCAAGCCTAAAAGCAGGGATGCTCCTCTGCTGGGCACAGGTCAGGGTTCCTCAGACCATTACATCATTCCCGGTTTATTGAGTATCCTTGTAACAGGCCAAACTTCGCAGACAGCTAAGCAGAAAGTACTGCCCCCACTGACAGAATCTTCTGAGCTCCAAATTCCACACATTATATTTAAACAGCACATAAACAGTTCTTCACTCTCTGCAACCAGGAATATCACCCAACACCTGTTCATCCCCCTCAGCCAACGGCTGTCAAGAGGGACTATGACCTCTCTCAATGATTTGGATGTGAACATGGGAGGTATAGTTAGTAAGTTTGCAGATGATACCAAAATTGGAGGTGTAGTGAATAGCGAAGAAGGTTACCTCAGAGTACAATGGGATCTTGATCAGATGGGCCAATAGGCTGAGGAGTGGCAGATGGAGTTTAATTTAGATAAATGCGATGTGGTGCATTTTGGGAAAGCAAATCTTAGCAGGACTTATACACTTAATGGTAAGATCCTCGGGAGTGTTGCTGAACAAATGGACCTTGGAGTGCAGGTTCATAGCTCCTTGAAAGTGGAGTCGCAGGTAGTTAGGATAGTGAAGAGGGCATTTGGTATGCTTTCCTTTATTGGTCAGAGTATTGAGTACAGGAGTTGGGAGGTCATGTTGAGGCATTACAGGACAGTGGTTAGGCCACTTTTGGAATGTTGCATGCAATTCTGGTCTCCTTTCTATTGAAGGATGTTGTGAAACTTGAAAGGGTTCAGAAAAGGTTTACAAGGATGTTGCCAGGGTTGGAGGATTTGAGCTACAGGGAGAGGCTGCACAGGCTGGGACTGTTTTCCCTGGAGCATCGGAGGCTGAGGTGTGACTTTACAGAGGTTCATAAAATCATGAGGGGCATGGATAGGATAAATAGACAAAGTCTTTTCCCTGGGATGGGTGAGTGCAGAACTAGAGGCATAGTTTTAAGGTGAGAGGGGAAATATTTAAAAGGGACCTAAGGGGAAACGTTTTCACACAGAGGATGGTGCGTGTATGGAATGAGTTGCCAGAGAAAGTGGTGGAGGCTGGTACAATTGCAACATTTAAAAGGCATCTGGATGGGTATATGAATAGGAAGAGTTTGGAAGGATATGGGCCAAGTGCTGGCAAATGGGACTAGATTAAGTTAGGATATCTGGTTGACATGGGCGCGTTGGACAGAAGGGTCTGTTTCTGTGCTGTACATCTCTATGACTCTATGACACTGACTCTCCTGGTGCCCATTGGCTCAACGGATGAGGGACATGCCATTCAAAATCGGGGGGGTGGGGGGTGGAGTTTGTTGGACAGACTTCCCACTTGTAAGAGGAATGGACAGTTAGGAAGCATTTCACAAAATAAATCAATGTGACATGACAAAAAGCCATTTTCACACAACGTGTACATAGCCTTAGAAATGCATTGCCTTTAAATATCTCAGGGCCAAGTTCAACTGAAGCATTCAAGAGCATTTAGATAATTATTTACATATAAACAACTTGCACAGGAAGTGGGTGAGGCTAAAATATTGATTCAGGAAGGAGTTCGATGCAGTTCTTAGAGTAAAGAAATCAAAGGGTACAGGGAGGAAGCAGGCACAGGGGACTGAGTTGGATGAACAGCCATGATTATATTGAATGGTGGAGCAGGCTCAAAGAGCTGGCCTACTCCCTCTCCTACTTTCTATGTTTCTCTGCAGGGCTATGAGGAAAATGCAAGAGATCAGCTCCCAATTGAAATGGTCAGAGAATTGGTGCAACCATTGTGGGTTGAATGGCCTCCTTTCGCACCATAACAAATCTGTAGTTCCTTCACATTCAGATACATTGGCCAGTGAATGTTTCTGCCTGGCCGAATGTGGAATAACAATTCTGAGCCTCGTGCAAACCCAGCACTGCTGGCAACTCTTGAGTGTCCTCCTCATCAAAGTTTAATGAGTGGTGGGCCATGGCTGCAATGTTGTTGATTGGAGCTGAATGGCCAGTCTTTAGTCTGCAGTGAGGTGCCCTTCAATGGAAAGACCTTCTCCAGTCGCTTGCATAATAGTGTTTTTCATTTTGCGTTTCGATTGTCTCAGCTGGGCGTGTTGGAAGTCTGTGGGATCACTTAAAAACAGATCTGGGAATCTCTCCCATTTGCCCTGCCCATTCTCTGTGAGTCTTTCTTTAGAAAATTGATTTTGAGAAAGAGGGTGTTCCTAAGTCTTCTCTTCGACTTCTACCCAGCCCCTTCAGAATACAATTTTTCTCCTAAAACTGCAGATGGCTGTTGTGAAAGCTTTTAGGATCCTGGAGCAACCATGTGGTGATATCACAAAGTTACACCTCACTGGGCCTGAATAGCACAGTGTGGGCGGAGTTAAAGAATAAGTGAGGAAACTCGAATCATGTGTAGAGAAGCATGTGGAGAAGACCAATTCGCATTAGGTGATGGAATTTATCAATTAATTCTTCTACAGTGTAAGATTAAGATTACAGATTGGTATACCCTGGATTACCAGGTATTTTTATTAATATGTAATAAACTGGGTTATAAGGAAGCCCTAGCCTGAACACAATTCATGACCTTACCTTCTCCTTAACCATTCAGTTTTGAGGCCCAACTTTTGGATTTGGGCAAAAAGCCATACGACAAAATGTCTACCTTCTTCTCTCCTCTTGCATCCTCTCTGTACTTCTTCAATCTCTTACAGGGACTTTAGGCCCTTTTACTCTCTCCCTCAATATTCCTGGTCATTCCTTAGGTCCATCCCACCCATATTCCCATACCAAGCAATTACCTTACGCTGTCCCTTATTCAACACCTGCTTTTCCTCCTGTCTCAGCACATCTACTACCGCATTGTGTTTCCCACATAAAGCTCTCACCCTTCCTATCCCTGACACTGCAGCACTTCCCTCCACATCCTGGTCTGCCCCTTCCATTCCCCAGCATCCTTCCAGAGCCCCTGACAACTATGGCCTTTAGAAGCTGCATTCCCTACTGTTCCTTTCCATTCATACCACCTATCCACAAACTTTCTCTGCTGAGCCCCTTTCTCATTTTAAGCCCTATTCCAGTTGAGCCCTAGGAATAAATTACTGCAGCTCTGATGAAGTATCATCTGGACTCGATATGTTAGCTTGCTGTCTCTTCATGGATGCTGCCTGACCTGCAGTGATCTCCAGCATTTGTTATCTTCAGTCCAGTTGAGCCCTGCTTGTCTGCCCCAGTTAGGTTTGCTGGTATCAGCCATTGTGGCTGTCTCACTTTGTCAGACTAGTGGGTCTGGTCAGTCTTCATCCTTTACACTACAAACAGGACCTGTGTGACAGACTTCTCATGAGCCAATTTATCTCATGAGGCTTCACCCAATACTAAAAGGTCAGTGTAAAGCTTATAAAGAAGTCATAGGGTCATAGAGACATACAGCACGGAAACAGACCTTTGGTCCAATTCATCCAGGCTAACCAGATATCCCAACCTAATTTAGTCCCATTTGCCAGCACTTGGTCCATATCCCTTTAAACCCTTCCTATTCATATACCCATCCAGATGCCTTTCAAATATTGCAATTGTACCAGCCTCCACCACTTCCTCTGGTAGCTCATTCCATACAAGGTACCACCCTCTGCATGAAAAAGTTGCCCCTTAGGTTCCTTTTATATCTTACTCCTCTCACCCTAAACCTATGCCTTCTAGTTCTGGACTCCCCCACCCCATGGAAAAGATCTTGTCTATTTACCCTATTCAAGCCCCTCATGATTTTATAAACGTCTATGAGGTCACCCCTCAGCCTCCAAAGCTCCAGCCCCAGACTGTTCAGCCTCTCCCTGTAGCTCAAATCCTCCAACCCTGGCAACATCCTTGTAAATCTTTTCTGAACCCTTTCAAGTTTCACAACGTTCTTCCAATAGGAAGGAGACCAGAATTGCACGCAGTATTCCAAAAGTGGTCTAACCAATGTCCTGTACAACGGCAACAAGACCTCCCAACTCCTGTACTTAATCATCTGACCAATAAAGGAAAGCATACCAAACGCCTTCTTCACTATCCTATCTACCTGTGACTCCACTTTCAAGGAGCTATGAACCTGCACTCCAAGGTCTCTTTGTTCAGCAACACTCCCAGGACCTTACCATTAAGTGTATAGGTCCTGCTCTTGTCAAGTTACTGAAGACATTTATATTCATTGGAAGAAGAATTCTATACTGCCAGGGACATTGCATGTTACTCAGCATTGATACCATGCTATTAAATGTAAATAAAGGTTCCCAGGTCAGAAAAGACCTATCTGAAAGGTTCTGAGAACTTCTTAAAAAAAACTTTTGCCCTCTGTCAGGAAACTGACTTCTCACCTCTCGTTTAATTAACTTCTTCCGTTCACCATTGTAAAAGCTCTGGATGGAGGCCTGTCCTCTCTCCAGATCACACTTTGGCTTCTCATTAAGTTTGGAAGGTTTTACACTCTGTCTGAGTAATCTTCCTCATAGGGATTGCTGCTCCCGGCAGTCTACTGACCATGTCCATCCGTTTCCCTTGCTTTCATGTCACATTCAGATGATAGCTCTACAAACAAAGTAACTTTCTTTTTGCAACAGCTGCTTTGGACCAGATAGATGCAGTTTAAGGAAGATGCTTTGAAGTGGTTTGTGGTCGGACTCCTCTGTCACTTTGGACCGAACCTTACTTTGTTTTTTGGCAAAGTCCCAGTTGTGGCTAGTTTTTTCGAGGAAGTCCTGCTACAAAGCCATGTGAGTGCTAACTGAATCCTACCAAACTCATCCTATTAACCAACCAACTCATGCCTAATTCCAGCTCCATCTTACCACAGGCAGTTCCTGTCGCTCTGTCTCAGGACGATAGCCCTCCCCTTGTCCTCACTTTCCGTTCCATCAGTCTCCGAATTCAAAGAATCATCCTCCACCATTTCTGCCGGTTTCAGCAGGATACCACCACCAAACATAGAGTCATAGAGATGTACAGCCCTCATCCATGCTGACCCAAATATCCTAACTTAATCTAGTTCCATTTGCCAGCGCTGGGCCCATATCCCTCTAAACCCTTTCTATTCATAATCTAACCCAGATACCTCTTAAATGCTGTAATTGTACCAGCCTCCACCACTTCCTCTGGCAGCTCATTCCATACACGTACCACCCTCTGCGTGAAAATGTTGCCCTTTAGGTCCCTTTTATATCTTTCCCCGCTCACCCGAAACCTATGCCCTCGAGTTCTGGACTCCCCCACCCCAGGGAAAAGACTTTGTCTATTTACCTTGTACATGCCTCATGATTTTATAAACCTCTAGACGGGTATATGAAGAGGAAGGGTTTGACTTTTAAATGTTGTAATTGTGCTCGCCTCCACCACTTCCTCTGGCAGCTCATTCATCTTTGCTCGATCTCCACCAGGACCATTCCCTCTCCAACACCCTGGTCCATTCCTCCATAATTCTCAATGCTGTTCACTCTCCCCCAGCATCTTCCCATTCAATCCCAGGAGGTATAACACACACCCCTTCACTTCCTCCCTGCTCAAGGCTCCAAGATCCCGTCCAGCCAAAGCAGCATTTTACTCGTACTTCCTGAGTTCATAAATGATACCGCTAATAAATGATATTAACACGGGGTTCAAAGTGTGTATTCAAGGCCATCAAAATCTCTGCAGTCTGTGTTTTCAGCTCCTTGCTGAGACTTTGGCTGCAATAGAGTTTGTGGCGCTCTTTCTTTTTATTTAATTCTGTAGCTTTTTCATAGCTTTGTTACTGAAAGTGGAAAAAATAATCTAACTATGCCTCATACTTCCTATCAGCAGCAAGTGAAAAACGAACAGTCACTTTGTCTTACTCAGTAATTCAAAGTTAGAGCCTCCTCTTTTCTTTGCTGTTTCTTTCAGTAGCTGGCTCTCTTACAGCTCTGAAAATCAACATATTTTTAGCTGAATCATTCCCGACGCTGTGTGTTTCATGGCAGCCACAGACTAACAGATGTACGTGTCACATTCCTGATGAAGGGCTTATTCCCGAAAAGTCAACTCTCCTGCTCCTCGGATGCTGCCTGACCTGCTGTGCTTTTCCAGTGCCAACGTTTTCAACTCTGCCTCTCCAGCATCTGCAGTCCTCACTCTCCCACCCTCTCCTATACTTTCCTCCATGGCTCTGCAAATAATTTTCCTTCAAGCATTTATCCAAATCTCTTCCAAAAATGATCACTGAATCTGTGTCCACTGCCCTTTCAGGCAGCATGTTCGAGATCCCAACAATTTAGGACAAATTTTCAGAGGAATATCTTTAGCAGAAGTTGGTGAATCTGTGGAATTCATGACCGTAGCAAACTGTGGAGGCTGACCTGTTCAGTTAATTGAAGGCTGAGAGAGAGAGACATTTTCAATCAATAAGGGAATCAAAGGTTTTTTAGATTAGATTACTTACAGTGTGGAAACAGGCCCTTTGGCCCAACAAGTACACACCGCCCCGCCGAAGCGCAACCCACCCATACACATACATCTACCCCTTACCTAACACTACGGGCAATTTAGCATGGCCAATTCACCTAACCTGCACATCTTTGGACTGTGGGAGGAAACCGGAGCACCCGGAGGAAACCCACGCAGACACGGGGAGAATGTGCAAACTCCACACAGTCAGTCACCTGAGGTGGGAATTGAACCCAGGTCTCTGGCGCTGTGAGGCAGCAGTGCTAACCACTGTGCCACCGTGCCACCGTTAAAGCAGGAACATTGAGTTGAGGATTATCAGATCAGTCATGATCCCATTTCATGGAGCAGTCCTCACTTTCCCACAGTTGTATTTCTTGAAGCTAATGTAGTTAGTGTGCTGCAAGTTTGGAAGCTGCCTGCTCTTTGCTGAAGACTCTTGGACAGAAAAGGCTTGACTCTTGCTTCACTCACCAATTTTGGATGGGAGAGGGGAACCCAATGTCTGTTTAGGAGACTGCGTAAAAGGCCTCAAATCTGGTCCTGACAACTTTAACAATGGCTCGATTGGACGTGAGGCATTCACATTCCAAGTTCATCCTTTTAATACACAATTTCATCCCAAGTTTGCAGATCAATCCTTTATCCTCATGAACCCCTGTTCATCTTTACAACAATTAGATTGTGTCCTTAACAGGAGATATGGACTGGATTTTATGACCTTCTGTTGGTGTGTTTTGAGTTGGGAGGTGATGGGAGGTGGTCATGTATAATGCCCACTGCCTTCTCCACCTCTCCCCTTTGATGTTGTCCCCAGATTACGGTAGGCAGGCGGACACTGAAAACCACCCGGCAAAACTTTAATCATGGATGGTCAGTTGACCTCATTAACAAGCCAATCTCCCACTGCCCATGCTATAACATGGTTGGCCAGCATGGGAAGGTGAGAGCAAAAAGCCTAAGTCTTTTAAACTGATGGGTTAATGGGTAGTAAGGAAGGAGGGCCATGTTCTTTAGGCAGTGTCCTGTGTGTATGGGGGTGGCATCTCACTCCTGCTCTCTGTGTACCTTCTCACCTGTCCTTTACACCCATTCCCCTCCCAACAACTGACACAACGATATGTAGTCATAGGGTCTTATAGCACAGAAACAGACTCTTTGGTCCAACTCGTCCACGCCAACCAAGTTTCCCAATCTAAACTAGTCCCACTTGCCTGAGCTTGGCCCATATCCCTCTAAACTTTTCCCTTTCATGTACCTGTCCAAATGGCTTTTAATTGGTGTAACTGAACCTGCAACTGCCACTTCTTCTGGCAGTTCATTCCATTTACAAACTACCCTGTGTGTGAAAAAGTTGCCTCTCAGCTCCCTTTTAAATCTTTCCCCTCTCACCTTAAACTACGCCCTCTAGTTTTGAACTCCTATACCCTAGGGAAAAGTCTACCGGGATCAAGGGGTATGGGAGAAGGGGAGAAGCGGGAACAGGATATGGAGTTGGATGATCAGCCATGATCAAATTTGAATGACAAAGCAGTCTCAAAGGGCCTAATGGCCTACTCCTGCTCCTAGTTTCTATGTTTCTCTGGTTCTTTTGACTCGTTCCTATAAACAGGATAACACATCATCCAATGTGTCATTTATAATACTGTGGAAGGTATCATTATTTTAAGAAGAAATGTCTTTTAAAAGATCGTTAGAAATTCGTGAGATGGTTAATCATAGATGCTTTTGAAGATCCTTGATGTGACAGAGGATGATGTGGCCCAAATGAACAAAGCACAATTTCTTTTCTCACAGATGATCATGAGTCTTCGAATCTCTCCTTCTTTACTGGCAGTGAATGCAAAGTCTTTGAATGGTTTTAAGGCAGAGATGGATAAATTCTCAATGAGTAAGGGAGTGAAAGATTATCAGGGAAGGTGGAGGAAACAGATCAAGTTATTGAATGGCAGAACAGTCTGGAGGGGCTGAGTGGCCTACTCCCATTTATATACAGCAGTTGTATGAGAGAAAACCAGACCCTCAGAACTGGAGGGTTAGCAAGAGTAACTGCCCACACCCCCATAGCATGGACAATATACAGTGCGCTACCATTCAAGGTAAGTGGGAAGGACAGAGGGATCTTCATGATGGAGATGCTGTCTCTCTTACTTTTTTTTAGACATTTTCAAATCAACTTGCTTCAGGCGTGTTATAAAACACCTTTGGGGCTGGTGGCATTTGAACCCAAGCCTCCTGGCTCGGAGGTAGGGATGCAGCCACTACACCACAAGATCCTGCTCAGACGTTTTGACTGTGGTTTTTGGAAGTCAGCTCATGAGGGTATCCTCAAACCTGTCCATGATGGGCAGGGGGACTGGGGTCTCTGACCCTGCCTGGAGACCCTCCCCCAGACTCTGTCACCAAGGAGCTATCCCTAAGCAGCCATTGTCCTCCTTACCTCTCATAGAACATAGAACATAGAACAGTACAGCACAGAATAGGCCCTTCAGCCCACGCTGTTGTGCTGACCATTGATCCTCATGTATGCACCCTCAAATTTCTGTGACCATATGCATGTCCAGCAGTCTCTTAAATGTCCCCTATGACCTTGCTTCCACAACTGCTGCTGGCAACGCATTCCATGCTCTCGCAACTCTCAGTGTAAAGATCCTGCCTCTAACATCCTCTCTATACTTTCCTCCAATCGGCTTAAAACTATGACCCCTCGTGTTAGCCATTTCTGCCCTGGGAAATGGTCTCTGGCTATCGACTCTATCTATGCCTCTCATTATCTTGTATACCTGAATTAGGTCCCCTCTCCTCCTCCTTTTCTCCAATGAAAAAAGTCTGAGCTCAGTCAACCTCTCTTCATAAGATAAGCCCTCCAGTCCAGACAGCATCCTGGTAAACCTCCTCTGAACCCTCTCCAAAGCATCCACATCTTTCCTATAATAGGGTGACCAGAACTATCCAAGTGCGGTCTAACCAAAGTTTTATAGAGCTGCAACAAGATCTCACAACTCTTAAACTCAATCCCCCTGTTAATGAAAGCCAAAACACCATATGCTTTCTTGGGTGGCCATTTTAAGGGATCTATGTACCTGCACACCAAGATCCCTCTGTTCCTCCACACCTCCAAGAATCCCATCCTTAATCCTGTACTCAGCTTTCAAATTCGACCTTCCAAAATGCATCATCTCGCATTTATCCAGGTTGAACTCCATCTGCCACCTCTCAGCCCATCTCTGCATCCTGTCAATATCCCCCTGCAGCCTACAATAGCCCTCTATACTGTCAACGACACCTCTAACCTTTGTGTTGTCTGCAAACTTGCTGACCCATTCTTCAATCCTCTCATCCAAGTCATTAATAAAAATTACAAACAGTAGAGGCCCAAGGACAGAGCCCTGTGGAACACCACTCACCACTGTCTTCCAGGCAGAATATTTTCCTTCTACTACCACTCGCTGTCTTCTGTTGGCCAGCCAATTCTGTATCCAGACAGCTAAGTTCCCCTGTATCCCATTCCTCCTGACCTTCTGAATGAGCCTACCATGGGGAACCTTATCAAATGCCTTGCTGAAGTCCAAATACACCACATCCACAGCTCGACCCTCATCAACGTTTCTAGTCACATCCTCAAAGAACTCGATAAGGTTTGTGAGGGATGACCTGCCCCTCACAAAGCCGTGTTGACTGCATTTAATCAAGCCATGCTCTTCCAGATGGTCATAAATCCTATCCCTCAGGATCCTTTCTAACACCTTGCAGACGACAGACGTGAGACTTACTGGTCTGTAATTGCCGGGGAATTCCCTATTTCCTTTCTTGAAGAGAGGAATTACATTTGCCTCTCTCCAGTCCTCAGGTACAACTCCAGTGGAGAAGCAATTGCATTTCTCGTTTCCCAAAGCAGCCGAGGACAAATCTGGTCCGGGCCTGGCGACTTGTCAATCTTAATGTTTGACAAAAGTTTCAGCACATCAGCTTCCTCTATCTCTATCCATTCCAGCTTGCACACCTGCTCTTCAAAGGTTTCATTCACTACAAAGTTTGTTTCTTTCGTAAAGACAGAAGCAAAAAACTCATTTAGGGCTTCCCCTACCTTCTCAGACTCCACACACAAATTCCCTATGCTATCCCTGATCGGGCCTACTCTTTCTTTGACCATTCTCTTATTCCTCACATATGTGTAAAATGCCTTTGTGTTCTCCCTAATCCGTTCTGCCAAGCCTTTCTCGTGCCCCCTCCTGGCTCTCCTCAGACCATTTTTGAGCTCCTTCCTCGCCTGCCTGTAATCCTCTAGAGCTGAGCTTGACCCTACCTTCCTCCACCTTATGTAAACTACCCTTTTCCTTTTAACGAGAAGCTCCACCGCTCTTGTCATCCAAGGTTCCTTTATCTTACCCCTTCTTGCCTGTCTCAGAGGGACATATTTATTCATCACTCGCAACAACTGTTCCTTAAACAGTCTCCACATGTCTATAGTGCCTTTACCATGGAACAATTGCTCCCAATCCATGCTTCCTAACTCATGTCTAATCGCATCATAGTTTCCTCTTCCCCAATTAAATATCCTCCCATTTTGCCTAATCCTCTCCTTCTCTATAGCTATGAGGCAGTTGTGGTCACTATCACCAAAGTGCTCTCCCACCACAAGATCTGATACCTGCCCCGGCTCGTTTCCGAGCACCAAGTCTAGAATGGCCTCTCCCCTCGTCGGCCTGTCAACATACTGAGTTAGGAAACCCTCCTAAACACACCTTACAAAAACAGCTCCATTCAAATCTTCTGCTCGAAGGAGGTTCCAATCAATATTGGGAAAGTTAAAGTCACCCATTACAACAACCCTACTATGTCTCATAGCGGCTGACCAGAAATTTCCACCAAGCCCTATCAGGCCTCATTAATAGGCCTTTCACTAGCCACATGGTAGGCTGGTGGTCCTGCTGCCCCATCTACCAATACACTCCTCTCCAACCCCCACCCATTGTACCCTCAGGATAATGGCCTGTGGGATGGGGGGATAGCCGAGGAATTGGCACACCTCTGCACCACCTGTCTGCATGCCTCCGGGGAGTTAAAGATCCATCGCAAAGTCTTTCTTCTCATGCTTTTCTCAGCTTCATTTTCTCGACAGAGGAGCGTGGACTGTTCAATATCAATCCTGGAGGGCTGGCTGAAATAACTCCACACAGGCCATTATCCCAGCATCAGGTCACCCTTTATTTACACTTGGAAAGTCCTTGACACTAGTCTGGCTTCCTCAGAGCCAGCTCTCGGAGTGAACATAACCTCTGACACTCCTGCTTATATCTGTCAGCCAAGGCTCCCTGATTGAACCCGGTTAAGAGCCGCAGTCAGGGAACTCATATTCTATGAGGTCCAACTGACAGACCTCGTTACAATCACTACGTTGGCAATTCAAGGTGATTCCGGTAAAGGGTTTGGGAAGGTAAGGGTGAAGACACCTCGTCGATAGACTTATTAAATATCAGTTAACATCATATTCTTGTCTACTTTCACTGGCAAACCCCACGGTGAACTCTTGAGTCCTTTATTTTCGCTCTCTTAATCCCCTCTCTGTGCACACCAAAGGCTCTGTTTTGTTGGTGAGCACTGTGTCAAGGTTCCCACTAGGCACTGAGATCCATCGAGTCAAACAGAGGCCAAGAAGGAAGGGGATGGGTTGGGGGGTGGGGAGGGGAGGGTGGGAAGTGGTCAAGTATGTTCAGCTTTGGAAGTTTTATGCTGAGGTTAACCCCTTCAGCACCAAGCTGCTCTAGATTAGCGGCGAACCTGAAGAATGGATCCACACTATTTCCTGACAGACTCACAAAGGCAGCAGTCTCACAAACAGGAAGCAAGATAACAGAATCACAGAGTTATTATGGTGCAGAAGGAGGCTATTTGGCCTATCATATCCACACCAGCTCCATGATCTAGTTTGGTTCTGCCTTTTCCCCATATCCCTGCAAAAAACATCCAATGTTCCTCTCAAATCCTCAGCTGAATCTACTTCCACCACATTTCCAAGCAGGGCATTCCAGATCCTAATTACTCGCTGTGTGAAAACCACGCCACACTTGCTTTGTTTACAGGTCACTTTAGTATCTTAGGCCTTTTCCTTCTTGTTCCTTAGGATACTGCGGAAAACACCCCTCCACCTTTTCGACATTGTGCTGTGAATGTTCCAATTAATTTCATTTGAAGTATTTGATTTGCCACCTGAAGGGACAAACGGAATCTAGTTTTGATGCCTCACCGTTCCCCCACAGCGTCTCTGAGAATACAGGCCTAATTGACAGGGTAGGGCTCAAACCTCAAACCTTTTGACTTGGAGTCCAGAGTCCTTCCTACTGAGCCACAGCTGAGGTAGTGATGGGGCGTGGGGGATGTTCGTATGCTTTTACTTCTCTTTCAAACATGTGGGCATAAGAAATAAGAGCAGAATAGGCTATTGAGCCCTCAGGTCTGCTCCATCATTCAATGTTTGTGGCTAATTATGGTTCAAATTCCACACTTACTCCCATCTATCCCAATAACCTTTGATCTCTTTGAATAACAAGAATCTAGCTACTTCTGCCTTCCATTCACTTAACCAAGACTTCATTTCAGGAGAATGGATTAACTTGGTTGAAAACCTCTGACGAACATTCTCCCCGCAGGGTAAGCTTGACATTTCCAAACCTAAATCTCTCCAATTGCTCACCAGTCCTTCCTCCATTCGAATGCTGCTTAGATTAGATTAGATTAGATTAGATTACTTACAGTGTGGAAACAGGCCCTTCGGCCCAACAAGTCCACACCGCCCCGCCGAAGCGCAACCCACCCATACCCCTACCTTTACCCCTTACCTAACACTACGGGCAATTTAGCATGGCCAATTCACCTGACCTGCACATCTTTGGACTGTGGGAGGAAACCGGAGCACCCGGAGGAAACCCACGCAGAGACGGGGAGAACGTGCAAACTCCACACAGTCAGTCGCCTGAGGCGGGAATTGAACCCGGGTCTCTGGCGCTGTGAGGCAGCAGTGCTAACCACTGTGCCACCGTGCCGCCCTAGTTCCAATCTCTTCACTTTTACCCATCTGCCTTGGTATTACCTTGTGTGCCTCAGTACCAACCTAACTCACAGTGCCGTTACAGTGCAGGAGGAGGCCATTCGGCCCATTGTGTCTTCACCAGTTCTCTGAGCATTTCAACAGAGCCAATCTCCTCCCTTTTCCCCATTACCCCGCGCATTGATTCTCTGTAAATAATCACCCAGTTTCCTCTGGAACGCCTCGATTTAACCTGCCTCCGCCACACTTCCCAGAAAGTACACTAAATACTCGGTCTTTTTCCTCATTTACTTATTTCACGAAATGCTTTAAAACTGTGCTCTCTGGCTCTTGATCCATTTGTAAGTGGGGAACAGACATTCTCTCATCAGATTCCTCATGATTTTGGAAATTTCAATCAAATCTCTTCTTTGTCTTCTTGTCTCTGAGGAAACCAGTCCCAACTCCTTGTGAACCTCTTCTGGGCTCTCCCCACTGCTTTCGCCTCCTTTCTATAGAGCCGCACGCAGAACTGTACCCAACAATCCAGTTAACAATCCTCTGTTGTATAATGGGATGGTGTGAGTACACATCAGATGCTATATAAATACAAGTTGTTATTGGTCAGTTATCTGTACATCTCTGCTCGATATGGGCTTGGTGTTGCCCTCTCTGGGTAACTCTTTTGCAAAACAATGTTTTTTTTTGAAGCAGGCTGTACCGGCTCCTTTAATACTGCACTGAGCTCTCCACCGTACCCTAACTCTCCTGCTTCATTATACCTCATCACATCTTGCAAGCCAATCTCAGGGGAGAGAAAGAGTTAAATCATTCCGTTCAACTCCCTCAGCAGAATTGCAATATGTATATCAGCTCAAACTAGCCGTTCTGCAAATGCGGTACTTTAATGGGAAAAACAGACAATGTATGAAGAAGGAAATGAACTGGACCTTGTGCTTCCATCCTGTGCTTTGAAGTCTGATTAAATGCAAAATACAGCATTTCCATTTTTCATTTGATCCAAGTTAGCATTAAGTGCACCCTGTGTAGGTCATCCAGTGACCCACTTTCTTTCAGTCATGCTAGCCCTGGGCTCGATTAAGTAGCGATGCATTTTTTTTGCTTGAAGATATTTGCTCACAGTTAATTCCTTCTGTTTATTTTTGGATGAGGAGAAAGAGCCAGCACAGCCCCCACCACCACTCTCCCGAGGAGGACTGGAGGGATTTGGGGATTTGGTTCTGTTGGGTGTCTGATGTAACGTCACTTTCTCAAGTTGACCTGTTTTTGTCAGAGGAGACTCAGTGAGAATGGAGTGGCCGTTCGACCATCAACTGACCGCAGATATCAAAGCAGACCTTTCTCTTCATTGGCTGGACCTAACAACCAAACAACAACATCCTGCATTTATAAACCACCTTTAATGTGGTTTCAATTCCCTCACATGTCACTGCTGTATAATCACAAAAAGATTGGAAAAAATAGGGCTTTCAGACAGTCTGTTTGGTCAACGGGGTAGATTTTAAGGAACATCTTCAAGGGAAAGAGGTCTGGAGAGCGTGCAGCCCAGCCAGCTGAATGCCCAGCCACCCAAGTCAGAGTAAAGATGCACATGGCATCTTAGTGGAGTACAAAAGGGCACAAATTGAATCAGAATCATAGAATCCCTACAGTGTGAAGCAGGTCATTCAGCCCATAAATTCTACATCGATCCTCCAAAGAGTATCCCACCAGCCCCAGCCCCCTACCTCATCCCTGTGACCCTGCCTTTCCCATGGCCAGTCCACCTGACCTGCACATCCCTAGACTGTGGGAGGAAACCGGAGCACCCGGAGAAAACCCACGTAGACATGGGGAGAATGTGCAAATTCCACACAGACAGTCGTCCGAGGGTGGAATCAAACCCAGGTCTCTGGTGCTGTGAGGGTGCATGCTGAGCCACCATGCCATTGCTTTTTACTTATTCATGGGGTGTGGGTATTTCCAGCAAGATCAAAATTTACTCCCCATCTCTAATTGCCCAGACAGCAGTTCAGACTCAACCACATTGCTACAGGTCTGGAGTCACATGTAGGTCACACCAGGTAAGGGTGGCAGATTTCCTTCCCAAAGGACATCAGTGAATCTGATGGGGATTTTAAACAATGATTGACTTTAGATCCAACTTTTTACAGAATTTAAATTTCATTATCTGCCCCGGCAGAATTCAAAGCAACCTCCTTGGGGCATAAGCCTGTATTTTAGGACAACTAGCTCAGAGGTGTTACCATTATGCTATCACTCTCTCAACATGGCTCTACGATAACGCAGGAGTTTAGATGAGTTTAGATTTAATGTCACATGTACCAATGAAGTGAGTCACCACTCTCCTGCACCATCTTAGATTTCTAAATAAAAAGCAAGAAATTAAAGCAAAAGGTTTGGAATCCGTCCAGTTCTGTCCAGCTGATGATGCCCGTCTAAGACCGCAGGGCTCTCTCAGCTACTCGGCCACGGTCTCTCTGGCTCTCTCTCTCTCCCGACACTGGAAATCAACTCAACCCTTCAACCTCCACTGCTACCACTGAGGCCTTGATCTGTGCCACTGCTGAGTGAGCCATGACCCAGTGATGAGTCCTGCTCTGGGCATGGCAGGGTCTTGGATCCGGGCGTCGCCTCCAGAACCTATCAGACAGTAAAAGGAAACAAGAAAGAGATTGGAAGAGATGAAAGAATGTGTGGATGCAGCTGTCTCCTTGGTGCCTAGGAGCAGTCAGTCCCAAGGCTCAGGAGCCAAACTCTGCCTATCCCAGTGCCACCATCTCCCTAGAGAGTGATGGTTCAGTTATTAAACACGCTAACCAGTCTGACATGGGAGCCTATTACCAGGTCAGTCCGGGGTTACACCCCCATTTCGTGATTAATTTAGGTGCTGAGGGGTGACCTTATAGAGGTTTAAAAAATCATGAGGGGCATAGATAAGGTAATTAGACAAGATCTTTTTTCCAGATAAGGGAGTCGAAAACTAGGGGGCATAGGTTTAAGGTGAGAGGGGAAAGATTTAAAAGAAACCTAAGGGGCAACCTTTTCATGCCAGAGGAAGTGGTGACAGCTGGATTCTGGGTGGGTACATGAATAGGAAGGGATTAGAGGGAGATGGGCCAAATGCTGACAAATGGGACTAAATTAATTTAGGATTTCTGATCAGCATGGACGAGTTGGACTGAAGGGTCTATTTTCATGCTGTACATCTCTATGACTGTGACTCTCCTGCTGTGGCGGTGCTGGTGTTGGACTGGGGTTGACAAAGTTAAAAATCACACAACACCAAGTTATAGTTGAACAGGTTTATTTGAAAGCATTTGAACTAGTTACCTGATGAAGGAACAGCACTCCGAAAGCTTGTACTTTCAAATAAATCTGTTGGACTGTATAGTGGGAGTTTTAATTCTGTGACTATCGGCCTGAATGTGATAATCCTGAGGGAGAAACCATCCTAACCTCAAACTCTTAAACCCTCCCATCCCATCCTCTGGAGATTACCTTGAATCATGGATATGAAGTGAGGGATGGACCCTGCTCTCACTGTAAAGGTTTGCCTGGTCAAAGAATTTTTCAATACTTACTGACATGTGGCAAGAAAATGAGGGGGAAATCAGCAAGAATATGCTTGTTGTTGTGCTGACAGCAAAGGCTGGACTCTTCTCTCTGTAACAGGAAGATGAGAGGAGATAGAACTTTCCCCCGAAATAATAAGAGTTGAGAAGATGATCCCACTTGTGGGTTAAGTCCAAAATGTAAAATCAGTGATAGATCGAATAACGAATTCGTGAGAAACTCGTTGACATAGAGAGTGCTTAGAATGTGGAAATTAGCGCAGGGAGGCAAACAGCAAGGCTGCACAAAAGGGAGCATTGGATAAATACAAGGGAGAAAAGGGAATAAAAGATTCTGCTGACAGGGTTAATTGAACAGTTGTTCCCAGCTGACCCACACTGGCTCCTGGTCTAGTGATACCTCAGTTTTAAAATATGTATCTTTATTTTAAAATCCGATGATGGTCTTGTCCTTTAATTATTTGTAATCAGCTGCAGCCCAACAACCCACTGAGATATCTACACTCATCTAACTCAAGGCCTCGTGAGCATCCCTGGTGTTTATTGTTTTAAGTTGGCGGCTGTACCTTCAGCAGCCTCATCTTCAGGTCCTGGAATTCTCTTTCTAAACCTCTCCGACTATCAGCATCTTTCTTAAAACCGGCCTCTTCTACCAAGCTTTTGGCCATTTACCTGACTGGTGTGTCCTTCCTGGTGTCAAATCTTCCTTTCTAACTTGCCTGCGATGTGCCTTGGGATGTTTAATAACGTGCAAAACGCTACATAAATACAAAGCATTGACACTGAATAGAAGTAGGAAAAGGTTTGTGTGACACACAGACCCTGACGGAGTTGTGCCAAGTAGCCTGTTCCTGTGCTCAAAACTTTCTGTGTAATCACTTCAGAGAATATTTCTGAATAACCAACTCAAAATGAGTATCCAAAAAGCAAGGTTGCTTGCTGAGGTTGAATTAGTTGTATTTTGGAATGAAATGGTAAAATCTGTCACTAAGGACCAAGTGCTCCTTAACAATGAGGGAGAACAAGTGACCCCCGCTTCACCCCAGTGTTATTGTCTGCTAACATAATGAGTTATAACCATGAAAGCAGGCTTGCTGGAACTCCAACAAGTCTGTAAATGATTTGTAACACATCAGGTATTCTTCTCTTTTCGCCTCTGCGACATTCCTTCTGCCGGACTGTTCACTTCAGCTCATTAAAGTCTGCGAGAAATCAACCCCTCACCATCACTTATACCCCAAGACATCCCAACCTCCCTCATACATGAGCCAATCTTATGCCATAAATTGTTACTTTCTTCAGACTCTTTGTGTCAAGGTTTAGGCAGCCCGAGCATTGGATTGAAAACGATGGTTAACAAGGGTTGATTCAGATGACATTGCTTTAATTCTGGCCATTGCATTTCACCGGAGTACAATCCTTGGTACATATATTAACGTGGTCTCTATTTGGCTCAAATCTGGTTACTATGCGAGGACCACATTGTTGTGTTGCCAGTGGAACCAAGCAGCACAGCAATAGAATCCTCTCTGGCAGCAGCTTGGTATGTCTCTCTGTCAGGTTCATATAGAATTGCACAGCCCAGGAAAAGGCCATTTGGTCCACGGTATCTATGCTAACTCTTTCGGAAGAGCTAACTAATCAATTTTACACACATTCTGAATTTGATATTCTGTAAAGTATTCTCGACACTATGCTCTAGACTCAGTGCTCCCTATTCTAAACTCTACACTCTATACTCAGAACTCAAGACTACAATGTATGCTTTAGAATCTAGACTTTACGCTCCAGACTGTATGTCCTTGCCTCCAGACTCTAGAGCCACACCGATGTCCCACTCACCCTTTCCCGTGACCACCACCTGCCCCAAGTGAAACAGATTTTGTTTTCAATTTTTCCAAATGGCAGTCCATATATCAGAGCTGTCCAATCAACTATGGACTCACCCTGAGAGTGGAAAAGAGTCATCCTTGGTTGCAAGGAACCACCAATGATGATGAGACTCTAGACCCCTTTGCTCTTTTCTCAGAGCTTTGCAAATTTTTTCAGCACCCTTCCAAGCTGAGACCTAACACCGGACCTTCCTCACAACCTTCCTGTAACAATGTCTGTCATATCACTGTAAGTTGTAACTGGCTGTTACAATGCAATAGACTCAATCTTGTTAACTACAAGAGTCTCTTCTCATTAGACCAGAATGCAATTTTCCTTTGCCACAGAGGACCCTATAGATTCATTCATGTAAAGGGGAGGATAGCATCAAACTTCACCATGAGAACAGGCTCATACAATGAGCTATATACCCCATAAATAAACTTCACAACTACGTACTTAATTTTTGAAATGCAATTCTGTTATAGGGACTGCCATTTTACATACTGGAAAGTTGAAAACAAAATCTGGTTGACGTAAACAAAATAACCCTGTTCTTCTTGAAAGGAATAGCTTCAGATCTTCATTGCTGCACTGGTGGGGCCATTCACATTGTGTACTCAAAGATTGAATCAGACAGCGGTGGAGATGATCTAGATATGGCTCCAGTGAATAGCCCTCTGAATCAAAGGCTCACAAACTCAAGGCCCTGTCCAGAGATCTGAGGGCAAAGATTAAGCGGACAGTCCAATGCAACACTGAGGGACTCATTTACTACCTGAGGGCTGCCCTTACAGATGAAATGTTAAACCAAGGTTCCATTGGCCCTATTGTACGGATGTAAAAGCTCCTTACCCACTAGTTTGAAAGAGTGGTGTTGGAAAGGGTAGGACCTTCACCCAACACTGACCATTACTTACCTCACAGACCAGCATTATTTTAAAAAAATAAATCTCGTCATGATCACCTTGGTAGGTTGAGGCATCTTGCTATGTACATGGTTGGTAGCTTTGCTTCCCAAGCTACGATAGGGGGTAATTTGGAAGGCACAGCAGAAATTCATCCCAAGGAAGAAGAAACATAATAAGGGGAGGACAAGGGGGCCATGGCTGACAGGGGATGTCAAGGACAGCACAGAAGAAGAAAACCATACAACGTGGTGAAGATTAGTGAGAAGCCAGAGGATTGGGAAGCCTTTAAAAAACAGCAAAGGATAACAAAACAGAAAGCAATAAGGAGGGAGAAGATGAAATATGAGGGTAGGCTAACTAATAGTATAAAGGAAGATTGCAAGGACCTTTTTAGATGTATAAAGAATATAAGAGAGGCAATGGGTGGCCTTGGACCACTGGAAGATGGGGATGGAGAAGTAGTAACAGTAGTAAGAAATTGTAGAGGAACTGATGTGGTACTTTGGCTGTGTTTGCACAGTGGGAGACACCAGCAGCACACTAGAACTTCAAGAAAGTCAAGTGGCAGAGGTGAGTGTAGTGGCCTTCATTTAGGAGTGAGTGCTGGGGAAGCTGAGAGTCCTGATGGCAGATAAATCACTCAAACCGGATGGACTACTGCATTTTGGGAAAGCAAATCTTAGCAGGATTTATACACTTAATGGTAAGGTCCTAGGGAGTATTGCTAAAGAAAGAGTGCAAGTTCATAAGTCCTTGAAAGTGGAGTCGCAGGTAGTTAGGATAGTGAAGAGGGCGTTTGGTATGCTTTCCTTTATTGGTCAGAGTATTGAGTACAGGAGTTGGGAGGTCATGTTGCGGCTGTACAGGACATTGATTAGGTCACTGTTGGAATATTGCATGCAATTCTGGTCTCCTTCCTATTGGAAAGATGTTGTGAAACTTGAAAAGGTTCAGAAAAGATTTACAAGATGTTGCCAGGGTTGGAGCATTTGAACTATAGGAAGAGGCTGAACAGGCTGGGGCTGTTTTCCCTGGAGCGTTGGAGGCTGAGGGGTGACCTTATAGAGGTTTACAAAATCATGAGGGGCATGGATAGGATAAATAGACAAAGTCTTTTCCCTGGGATGGGGGAGTCCAGAACTAGAGGGCATAGGTTTAGGGTGAGAGGGGAAAGATATAAAAGGGACCTAAGGGGCAACTTTTTCACACAGAGGGTAGTGCGTGTATGGAATGAGCTGTCAGAGGAAGTGGTGGAGGCTGGTACAATTGCAACATTTAAAAGGCATTTGGATGGGTATATGAATAGGAAAGGTTTGGAGGGATATGGACCAAGTGTTGGCAAATGGAAGCAGATTAGGTTAGGATATCTGGTCAGCATGAACGAGTTAGACCGAAGGATCTGTTTCTGTGCTGTACATCTCTCTGACTCTATGACTGCATCTCAGAGTCCTGAAGGAGATAGCTGAGGAGATTGTGGAGGCATTGGTGGTGATCTTTCAGGAGTCACTGGAATCAGGTTGGGTCCCAGAGGACTGGAAAATGGTTAATGTAACAGCCCCGTTTAAGGAGGAGGGAGGCAGAAAATGGAGCACTATAGACTGTTTAGCTTGACCTCGTTTATTGCCAAGATTTTAGAGTCCTATATTGAGAAAGAGATTACTGAGTACTTGAAAGTGCACGGTAAATTAGTGCCGAGTCAGCATAGCTCCATCAAAGGGAGGACATACCTGACAAATTTGTAGAATTCTTTGAGGAAGTAATGAGGACGTCAGATAAAAGAGAGTAAGTGGATGCAACCTATTTGGATTTCCAGAAAGTCTTTGATAGGGCACCGCATAGTGTTAGGGGCAAGGGACTGGCATGGATACCGGATTGGCTGACTGACAGAAGGCAGAAAGTATGGATAATGGGATCTTTTTCAGGATGGCAGCTGGTGACTATTAGAGTTCTGCAGGGGTCAATGTTGGGGCCACAACTATTTACATTATACATTAACGATCTGGATGATGGGACTAAGTGAATTCTTACTAAGTTTGCAGATGACACAGAGATAGGTGGAGGGACAGGTAGTGTTAAGGAGGTAGAGAGGTTGCAGAAAGACTTGGTCAGGTGAGGTGATTGAGCAAAGAAATGGCAGATGGAATACAATGTGGGAAAGTGTGAGGTTATACACTTTGGTAGGAAGAATAGAGGCGTAGACTATGTTTGAAATGGGGAAAAGCTTCAGAAATCTCAAGCACAAAGGGATTTGGGAGTCCTAGTTCAGGATCCTCTTACAGTTAACATGCAGGTTAGTTGGCAGTTAGGGAGGGGAAATGCCATGTTAGCATTCATTTCATGAGGTCTTGAATACAAGAGCAGAGATGTACTGCTGAGGCCGTATAAGGCTCTGGTCAGAGCACATTTGGAACATTGTAAGCAGTTTGGTCTCTAATGAAGGATCTGCTGACATTGCAGGTGATCCATAGGAGGTTTACAAGAATGATCCTGGAGATGAAGGACTCGTCATAGAAGGAGCTGTTGAGGACTTTGGGTCTGTACTCTGTGGAGTTTAGAAGGACGAGGGGGATCTGATTGAAACTTACAGAATGCTGAGAGGCCTGGATAGAGTGGACATATTGAATATATTTCCACTGTAGGAGAGACGAGGCCTCAAGGGCACAAGCTCAGAGTGAAGGTGTGACCCTTTAGGACTGAGATGAGGAAGAATTTCTTCAGCCAGAAGGTGGTAAATCAGTGGAACTTATTGCCACAGAGGGCTGTGGAGGTCATTGACGGCAGAGATAGTTAGGTTCTTGATTAGTGAGGGGGTCAAGGGTTACAGAAAGAAGGCAGGAGAATGGGATTGGGAACATACCAACCATGGTCAGAGCAGACATGATGGGCCAAATGGCCTGATTCTGATCCTATACCTTATGCTTTTATGGTCTGTAGGTATCCAGGGAGCTGATAACCTTGTGGTATTAGAATAAGGATTAGGTTTTATTGTCACATGTGCTCAAGTACAGGGATACAGGAGTGCAGTGAAAAGTGTCCACAGTCACCATTCCTGGCGCCATCTTGGATACAAAGGCAACCAAGTACAAAACCTTTGAGTTATTATATGTTAATAACAGTTAATCCAGTGACCTAGGTCATGTCCTGGGAAACCGGGTTTAATCTCACGGAAGGTGAAATTTGAATTCAATACAAATTAGATTAGATTAGATTAGATTAGATTACTTACAGTGTGGAAACAGGCCCTTCGGCCCAACAAGTCCACACCGCCCCGCCGAAGTGTAACCCACCCATACCCCTACATCTACATTTACCCCTTACCTAACACTATGGGCAATTTAGCATGGCCAATTCACCTGGCCTGCACATCTTTGGACTGTGGGAGGAAACCGGAGCACCCGGAGAAAACCCACACAGACACGGGGAGAACGTGCAAACTCCACACAGTCAGTCGCCTGAGGCGGGAATTGAACCCAGGTCTCAGGCGCTGTGAGGCAGCACTGTGCCACCGTGCCGCCCACCCACTGTGCCACGAAATGATTGACCATTAAATGATTGTCAGAATAACCAGTTTAGTTCACAATGTCTTCTAGGGAAGGAAATCTGTCATTCCTATGTGATTGTGAACTCGGCCCAGACAATCACAACGGCCAACCTCCCATCTATAGAATCCATCTACCAGGCCCGCTGTCAAGGAAAGGCTGCCAGCATTCTCAAAGATCCATCCCACCCTGGTAATGCTTTTCTACAACCTCTACCATTGGGGAGAAGGTACAGAAGCCTGAACACACGCACCAACCGGTTTGGAAACACTTTCTCCCCCAGTGTTATTAGAATACTGAATGGACTCACAAAATCTTGGCATTTGCCTGTACCTGTGTTTTTGTTTTTGCTGCTGTTTACCTATTATTTATTTATCTATGCTACTTAATGATGTGATCTGCCTGTATTGCTCACAAGACAAAGCTTTTCACTGTGCCTTGGTACACATGACAATAAATTCAATTCAATTCAATTCTAGCCCTGCAGCAGTGTGGTTGACTCTTAATGCCCACCAGGCAATTAGGAATGGGCGATAAGTGCAGGCACTGCCCTCATTCCATGGATGAACTCAGAAATTACTGCACTATGGTGTACCCTCTAACTCTAATCAATAGATAGGCCCAAGGAGGAATGGTGGCAGTGAAAGATTTGAAACAACCCTTACTGAGGATCAGATACTGGTAGAGTTGAAGGTTCCGGCTGTGGGGAAAACATCACTAACGTCCTTCCTGATAAATGGGGTGTGGGTGATACCTACAGTGCTGCACATCCGCAGCGCTGCATGGGTTAACTCATGCCTCAAACAAGCTCGAACGTGATGGCCCCCATAGCTGGACAGCCAGCTAATGCCACGATCAGTGATGTGGAATAGAATGGCCTGGTGTTTAAACGCTGGGAAGGGGTCTGGTCGGGGGAAAAAAACACACCGTTCTGATTTATAACAATGTGTTGACAAATAAAATGCATTAAATGATTTGACGAGCCTTTGATCACTGAAGACAAACCGCCAAAATCTGCCACAATTCATATTTTGTTCACTGAACATTCAGCTCTGTGTAAGCTGAGCCTGTTACAGTCATCTCCCAGATTAGCTTTTGAACGTTCATTGAACTGTAAAGCCTGGTTAGGAAGAAAAGGGGGGAGAGCAGGGTGTGAATAATAATTCTTCACATCCATCTGGTATTAACCCAAACAGCATCGCTGTCATCGGCTTTGGAAGGAAGAGGCTGAGAGGTGGCAGAGAGAACGGTGGTGTTAATTGGCGCACAGTGATCTGTGCCTTTTGCTTTGTGCTCGCTGTTTGGTTGTCGAAGGAACTGGCTGCAGTTCTGAGAGTTTGTTAGGACTTGCTGGGAGAGCCTTCATGGGTCACTGAGTTTTTTTTTGTTAATTGGGGCTTCCTTTGTGGCCCAATTCTCTCTCGCCGTTCCCCTACCCCCCCCCTCAGACTCACTCGAACCTGTCACAACCACCCCAGGGAGAGAGTCCATGCAAAGTAAAAGTCCCAGTGTATTGTACAAAGCTGTGAAGGACCACCTCCCCCCCCTCCACCCCCACCACTGCACTCCGGCCCCTCACCTTCCCTCCCCCATTAAAAAAAAAGACAACAGCAGTTTTGTTTGCTTCTGTTTTCATGTGCAGGAATAATTGCCCTTTCACACTGCAGCCCACAGTTCAGGAATGGCCTTCCCCAAAGAGGTGTTTTAAATCTAGTCTAAATCTTCCAACAGCTAACTTTTAAGAAACATTTTATTATTTCTACACCACATCCACTTTAATTTTTTTTTAAATCCTCTGACAAACATCATCCTTCAGTTTTGAGACAGCCGTCTACAGCACAGAAAAATAGCCCAAACTAGATTGTCTTAAATAAAAGCTAGTCACCTATAAATCCAGTTAGGATTTCAGGAGATTCTACTCCAAAAGTGTTTAGAATGGGGAACATGTGATCACACTGAGGTAACTACTGTTCTCTTCCAGAAGGCCATTTCGTGAAAGAGACAACTGGAAATAATTGTATTTACTTTTATAAGCATTTATTTACACTCTTACTTGATACAAGTGTACACCTCCCAACCCAACATCCATCTTTTAAATCAGCTTTCAATGGGGATTTACTTGTGCCCTGATCGATAGATACTGACTTAAACTGTGATCATCGTGTTAAATACGACAAATCTATAATGAGCAAGTTTCCAAAGGTGCATTAAATGGGAAGAAGAACTTGCATTTATATAGTGCCTTCCAGGGCCACCTGACATTGACATTCTAGAGATTTTTACAGTCAGTGAAGTATGTTTATGACGTGTTGGCGGCGTTGCAATGTAGTCTAATTTGGCAGCCAAATTGGACACAGTAAGCTCTAACAAAAAGGCGGTAAGAAATTGTTTTTGTGATGTTGATTGAGAGATAAATATTGATCAGGGTTAAGGTGGGTAGACACATGAGGGAGAAAGAAGTAGAAGGTAATACTTATGAGGAGGTTCCTATGAAGTCTAATCACCGGCACACAATGTTGGTTTGATTGGCTCATTTCTGGACTGAATACCTGAGTTAATTCTCAACAAGAAGCCAGATTAAGCCATGAACAATATGGAGAACAATAAATAATTGCTGTGTCAATCAATCATTAATATATGTGTTATACTCACTGGGTTCAGTGGGATGTTAAGAGCAAGAAAATCCAGTCTAATATAAACAACTGGCCCAAGTGAATCCAACAAATGTGTGCTTCCTTGACCCAAACACAGCATCTCCATCTCTGTAACCCGAGCATGGTAACTCTACCCCTGACCCAAGCACAAGGGATCCACATCCACAACTCCAACAGAGGGGCCCCTAATGAGGCCTAGATACTGCACGCTGATGTAGTGCACTGTCCCATCCCTCGTCCTCTGCAGTCTCTGTGACCTCCTCAAGCCCTATCACTTTCCCACCTTGATGTCCTCCAGACCTGCCTCTTGAGCATCCTGGATTTTCATCATGGCACTATTGGTGACCTTCTTGTAGGCGCAAATTACTAGAAATTTCCATGGCCCAGATTGTCCTAATATCCCGTTAAGAGGCTGAGTGACAATGTTTATTTTGTCGTATTCCTGTGAAGTGCTTTGGGGCGTTCCCTGAGGTTAAAGGTGCCAAATATATGCAAGTTCTTGTTGCCCTTGGTTCTATAATTCTCGATCAGAATCAACAACTTTGAGTGAGGGATCAAGAAAGGGGACAGAGGCATGAAAGTGAAACAAAATAAAATGGCACGATGAACTGTAAACGAAGACTTTTCTAAGAGTCTTCCATGCAGAAGTGGATTCAACAACGTGTTGACATTTGGCAAGAGGCTGTCCTCCAGACTCACAGCCACCTGCTGAATGTTGAGATGAGGTGACAACATTGACAGCCAGGTCATTTGGGAATCCTGACTGTGTGAAAGTCAATCAGAGGGGAAGCAACAGGGGTGGTGCTAAGAGGTGGGTATGAGGGTGTTGCCAAATCAAAGGAGAAAGTCTCACTACCCCCTCCTTAGCAGCCTGATCATCTGCTTCTGAGCTGGGATTGAGCGGGATTGCTTGTAGCAGCCAATGTCTCTTGTGTAAGAGCAAAGCTAAGTCACCAGTCTCCTGCTGTCCATGGAGCTGACAGGTTCTAGGGTAAATTCTCACAGGGAGTCCTGTTAAATGGATCAGCGAAACTTCAAAATCAGCCCCTGAGTGTTGATAGTCTTTGTGAATTCAATAATCAATGTTGACAGACTCAATAAATGGGAAAGCAACTGCTTGAATTAGTTCTCGACATTGAAATGTTAAATCTGCCTCACAAATTACCTTCATTAGCCACAACGTGCGATAAACTACAAGGCCAAGGAGTGACGGTGGCATCTGTGGAGAGAGAAAAATAGAGTTAACGTTTTGATTCCAGTACGACTCTTATACTTCAAGATTCATACAGCTCAGAAACAGACCTTTCGGTCCAACTCATCCACACTGTCCAAACATCCCAATCTGACCTAGTCCCATTTGTCAGCATTTGGCCCAAATCCCTCTAAACCTTTCCTATACATGTACCCATCCAGATGCCTTTTGAATGTTGTAATTGTACCAGCCTCCACCACTCCTTCGGGCAGCTCATTCCATACACGCACCACCCTCTGTGTGAAAAAGTTGCCCTTCAGGTCCTTTTTATATCTTTCCCCTCTCACCTTAAACCTGTGCCCTCTAGTTTTGGACTTTCCCACCTCAGGGAAAAGACCTTGTCTACTTATTTTATCCATGCCCCTCATGATTTTATAAACCCGTATAAAGTCACCCCTCAGCCTCCGGTGCTCCAGGGAAAAATGGCCCAGTCTATTCAGCCTCTCCCTTTAAGTCAAATCCTACAGATCTGGCAACGCCCTTGAAAATCTTTTCTGCATCTTCTCAAGTTCTATTACATCTTTCCTACAGAAGGTCACCCCCTCAGCCTCCGACGCTCCATGGAAAATAGCCCCAACCTGTTCAGCTCTCCTTATAGCTCAAATCCTCCAACCCTGGCAACATCCTTGTAAATCTTTTCTGAACCCTTTCAAGTTTCACAACATACTCCTGATAGAAGGGAGACCAGAATTACACACAATATTCCAAAAGTGGCCTAACCAATGTCCTGTACAGCTGCAATGTGACCTCTCAATGCCTATACTCAATGCTCTGACCAATAAAGGCAAGCATGCCAAATGCTTTCTTTACTGCCCTGTCTACCTGTGCCTCCACTTTCAAGGAACTATGCACCTGCTCCCCCTAGGCCTCTCCATTTGGCAACACTCCTCAGGCCTTACCATTAACTCTATAAATCCTGTCCTTCTTCAAAACAGTCCTGTCTATGGGTCACTGAAATGTTTCTCTTCGCAAGTGTGCCAGACCTGCTGAGTTTCTCCAGCAACTTGTTTTTGTTTCAGATTTTCAGCATCTGCGGCTCTTTGCTTCATTTGTTTGGTGATGATCACTGAGGGATCTATGTAAGGTAGGTCATCAGGGAGAACGCCAGTGCTGCCTTTCAAAATATTGCCGTGGGATATTCAACTATGAGAGGGAAACCTTGGTATATCTCACATATGAGAGATGGCTCCTCTGACAGTGCAGCACTCCCTCAGTATTCCACTGGAGTATCAACCTAGATTTCCCCTGTGATTTGGGACACAAACCACAAAAACATTGGAGTCCGAGGTGACAGCATTACCCATTGTGAGCTCATTTAAGGAAATACCACAGTTAAAAAAGCAGGAAGAGGATTGTGGCATGGGTTAGGTGATATACATCAACTATGAATCATTGTTTGCTATTACCAGACTGCTGACATCCGAGGCCAGGTTCAATGTTGGTGCCATTCAAATGGAGACAAATGTTCACCAGCATGGAATAGCATAAGGGACACGGAGGCTCTCAGAATCATACAGTATGCAAACAGAATCTTTGGACCAACCAGTCCATGCCAACCATGTTCCGAAGTTAACTTATCCCATCTTCCAGCACTGGCCATATCCCTCCAAACCTTTCCTATTCATGTACTTATCCAAATGCCTTTTAAACATTGTAACTGTACCTGCATCCACCACTTTTTCTAGCAGTTCATTCCACACACTAACCACTCTGTGTAAAAAAGTTGCCCTTCATGTCCTTTTTAAATCTTTCTTCTCTCACCTTAAAAATATGTTCCCTTAATTTTGAATTCCCTCCCTCCCCTCACCATGGAAAAGATCCTTGGCAATCTTATCTATGTCCCTACGATTTTATAAGCCTCAATAAGGTCACCTCTCAATGTTACACAAATACCACAGTATGGGCTGGGTTAGAACAGACAAGAAGGATCACTGTAGATACTGCAGAGTGAGACTCTGTGGACGAGAGCACATAAACAGTAGATTATTCCTTTCCTAATAACTTTTAAGTCAGAACCTGCTATATCTATAATCACCATGTATCACAGTATTTAGTCAAGGAAAGGCCACCAGCATTCTTAAAGATCCCTCCCACCCTGGCAACATTTACCTCCAACCTCTACCATCGGGGAGAAGGTACAGAAGCCTAAACACACACACCAGCCGGTTTCGAAACAGTTTCTACCCTATTGTTGTTAGAATACTGAATAGACTCACAAACTCTTAACATTCACTTGTACCTATTATTTACTTATCTATGCTATTTAACTCTTGATCTGCCTGTATTGCTCGCAAGACAAAGTCTCGGTACACGTGACAATCAATTCAATGCAATTCAGTGTTAATGGATAATAAAAAAATTTTACTTTCACATGTAAAAGTTTGACAACCACCCCACTCCATACAAACTCTCCTGCCAGTTTGGTAAAAAAAGATAAGTTTTGTGAACAATCAAAGTAAGTCTAGGTCTGAAGATTGTTCTTTATTTTACCTTCTTCTCAACCAGTCTATGAGGAACACAAACTAACCACATGATAGAGGATCAAAAGCCTGCTGTTCATCCTGAATTGAAGGAGGAACCCATCTCCAGACCAATTAATGGGGTATGCCGTGAAAACTCCAACTAGTAACTGTTTCCACTCATGCACCCTTCCCCTCCAGCCCCCCCACCCAACCTCTAGGAGGTGAGCTTGGGGCTGGAAACAGAGACAGGGCTGGTTTCTCTAGTTCACCCCAAATACAATGAAACATCAGCCATCATATCCTCCCAAGATCCAAGTAAGAAAACAACTTATATCTGGATAGTGTCATTAAATAGAATAGCACATCCTAAAACACAGGGACTGAATATTTTAAAGGCAGAGGTAGCTAGATTTTTGACTAACAAGGAAGTCAAGAGAACTGGGGGTGGGGCTATAGCAGGTTGAGTAGGCTACAATCAAAACAATCATTATCTTATGGAATGATGTGCATGCTCAAAGGGGCTGAATGGCCGCCTCAAGCTTCTAATGTTCAAACAGAATTGGCATAGAATCGCATGATTGAGGAGATATTTGTGCAGATGAGCAGAGGTTCAGTCAAAGAGGTGAGTTTTGAGGAGTATCTTAAGAGAGGTGGAAAGATGTAGATTTGATTTGATTTGAGTTAATCTTTATTATCACGTGTACTCAAACACAGAAGTACAGGAATAAAGTGAAAAGTGTACAATGTCACCATACACATGGCACCTTCTTCGGTACAAAGGAACAAAACTTAGGTAGAAATAGCAACACAGAAAGACAAAGTTAAAAGTAGAGTATTACTGTTGTTCTTGGTTTAAGTGGAAAAATTAAATAAAGTTAAAAATTCAACAGTTGTTAACATTTAGGGAGGGAGATCAGGAGTTTATAGAGTCTGTAGGTAGCTGAAAGGGTGAGTGTATTGAAAAATAAACAAATCATTGACAATACTTATTTTTTTTGGCCAAACCGTTGCAAGAGAGTTTTCTGGAGTGGAGTGGGGGTCAAACATTGCACATGTTAGAGAAAAGGGACATCCTAAGAAACTGAGGGAAAAGAACAGAATGTAAGTGTCTGTGGAGGATGGTGTTTGGTATGGATGCTGTCGTAAAGCTTTCCCCTTTGTGCATGCTACAACACACTCCTCAGCAACCTTTGTCTGCCACATTATCAAAGCTTTGAAGTACGCTGGCCCCTTGTTTCACAGAGTTCCTGCAGCCTTTTTCCATCTCAACGGCAGGGACCAAATCTCTTCAGCAGAGTGTGGAGGGGGGAAGACCAAAGGGGGCGAGGGCCACCAGTTCAAGGGAGGATGAAAATTCACCAAAGGAGGGGAAGGGGGGAGGGGAGCGTGCGACGGGAGGTTTGTGGAGAGGCCCTTTTATTAGACCCACATTAGCACCACTAATCTATTGCAGGTGTTTAAACCCTGATTCCCAGCGAAGAAAGGCTCTTTTCTTTTTGATCTACAGGGGAGGGGAGCTGGGAAGAAAAGGAACCTTTGCACTGCACACATCACAGACCCTCGATACGAAAACAAAGGCTTACACCCAGCAAAGGTCACTCCAGCCAATCCCTGTGCTGACAAAGACAAGCAGGCAGCACCAGATTCCCAGCAGAATTTTACACCAACCCAGTCCTGTCCTAGTGCAGAGATTCCCCTCAGTGTACACAGGAGTGAATTCATACCATCACAGAGTCCTGTGTGTCTTTGGAACATTCTCCCTTGAAAGGTGGCTCCGATTGAGTCTTTTTAAGGCAGAGTTAGATAGACAGGAACATAAGAACAGCAGTAGGCCATTCGGCCTGCCAAGTCTTCCCTGCTGTTCAATTATGACTGATCAAGCGCTTCAATGCCTTTTACTCACTACATCTGCATTAACCGTACACCACTGGTAATCAGAAATCTATCAGTCTTTCGAGTCATAGAGTCATCCATAATGAAAACAGACCCTTTGGTCCATCTGGTCAATGCTGACAAAGTTTCCAAACTAAACTGAACTAGTCTCATTTGCCTGCATTTGGTCTATATCCTCCTAAACTTTCCCTGTTCATGTACCTGGATTGTTTCAGGATGTGTACCCACCAAAATGTCCTTAAAATGTTGTAACGGTACCCACATCTACCACTTCCTCTGGCAGTTCATTCCACACATAAACCACCCTCCACAAGAAAAAGTTGCCCCTCCAGTCCCTTTTCAACCTTTCCCCTGTCACCTTAAAATTATGACCTCTCATTTTGAACACCCTTAGCCTGGGGAAAAGACCTTTGCTATTCACCTTAACTATGCCCCTCATGATTTTATAAATCTCTATAAGCCCAACCTTCAACCTTCTGTTCTCCAGTGAAAAAAATCCCAGCCTATCCAGTCTCTCCTCATAACTTAAATTCTCCAGAGTCCTGGTAACACCCTTAAAGACACGCAAAACCTGAACTTCCATCTGTGGTAAAAGATTTCCTCAGATTCACAGTCCTCTGGATAAAAATATTTCTCTCATCTCAGAACCAAGTAGCATCTCTTTTATTTTTAAATTTTGTCCCTTGGTTCTGGATTTCTCAGCCAAGGGGAAAGATTTTTCCTGTATTTTGTAAGCTTCAATGAGATTGTGTTTCTCTTCGAAAGTCTAAAGAACACAGACCCAGTTTGCCCAATCTTTCTTCATCGCACGAGGTTGCAATCTCAGAAACGAGGTGAGTGAACCTTCACTGCACTCTCTCTATAGCAATGATATCTTCCCTGAGACAGGGAGACCAAAACTACATCGAACCAACCTCCTGTACAATGGAAGCAAGATTTCACTGCTCCTGAACTCAAGCAAAGGGGATGTGAGGTTATCAGGCCTGGGCAGGATTATGGAATAATCTGAGCCACCACGGTTTTAGAGAATGGAAAATCAGATAGCTTCTGCTCCTAATTCAACTGTTTGTAGGTTGAATGTGGACCAACAGCAAACTATTTGAAAATATAAATCTCTGGCTTCGTTTTTCATCACATTCTTTTGCAGGAATGAGGCAAGGATAAATTATACCACACAAAAAAGTGGATTTCACCTCCACTGCCTCAGATGAATGTTGGCCACATCATTAGATTACATTACAGTGTGGAAACAGGCCCTTCAGCCCAACAAATCCACACCGACCTGCCGAAGCGTTACCCACCCATACCCCTAACCTAACACTACGGGCAATTTAGCATGGCTAATTCACCTGACCCGCACATCTTTGGACTGTGGGAGGAAACCGGAGCACCCAGAGGAAACCCACGCAGACATGGGGAGAACGTGCAGACTCCCCACAGTCAGTCGCCTGAGGCGGGAATTGAACCCAGGTCTCTGGCGCTGTGAGGCAGCAGTGCTAACCACTGTGCCACAGTGCTGCTTCATGGGAAGACAGTGGTGAATATGAACAAACACTGACATTCAGGGTACACCAGTGTGTTTGTCCTCTTCAATCAGTTTTATGGTAGGCTTGGTCTTGTTCTGCTAAAGAGAGAATTTTACCAGATTCATCCATGTAATGAAAACATTCACTTTATTTAAGAAACATCTTGCTGTATCTTCATCTTGCCACCAGGCTGTGAGTCAGAGCAAGATCGTATGGAATTACTTGATTTCCAATGAAGATGTATACCATCTCAATATTCAGAGGTGGCACCTTATACTATAGGTTGGGTCATATGAGCCAAATGGGTGACAGCCACATTCTCGAAGGCATGTTCTACATTGAACTTATTAGTGGCAGGGGACTGACAGGTTGCCCAGGTCTGGGGAACAAGGATGGCTGCAGGCAAGACTTCAAGTTGACCAGGATCAATCAGAAAGCTATGTTTTGACTGAATGCCCCAGGGGCAAGCGTTCAGGCTAGATGAGGACAAAGCAGAGGACAAAAGAAACAACCAAATGGTGGAAAAGAGAGCTCATTGGAGGAAAAGCCACCAGTCGACCTCATGCCAATGTTATTGATCTGTGCCAGCATAGAATAGGCTACCACACACAAACTGGCCTGCAGAACCACAGCAGCCAATGTTCAAACCAGCCGAGTTGCAATCTGTTGTCTCCCAGATGCCATCGCCAAACATTAAACAAAAACTGGTAAAACAACATGAAGATAAGACAATATTCATACAATGGTAACTGGAATGCCATTGTCTGAACTATGCTGCTATTCATACATTGTCTACAGAATATGTGGAACTATACAATCTCCTGTCACTTGGTGGAGAGCAATGGACAGTGGTTTTAGATATGACCCCTTAAAAGTACATTATCTCACCGCCTGTTGAATAGTGTGGACTAAACTGGTTTAAACTGATCTTCCTTTCTATTGTGCCTAGTCAAGTGGAACACAGCTAAGTCTGCTGGGCCTACAGTACTCCAGTCTACCCATATACCCCATGAGTTATAAACAAGGGAGTGGGAAAAGACTAGCTTACTGTTTTCCCTCTACATGTGAAAATTGTCCTGTTCCAAAGACTTGAGTGTGATATCTAGCCAGGCGCAACCAAGGCTGGTTGAGAAGTCCTGCAAGATGAGACAGTAAACTGTGGGCCTGACTGCCCTTTCAGGTGCACTTAAAAGTTTGTGTGATATCATGAGGAGAAAAGTGAGGGTGTTCTCCCAGTTCCCGAGATTTATGCTCAACTAACATCACCAGAAAAATGATTATCTGCACGTTATCCAGTTGCTGTTTATGGGAGATCGCTGGCCAGAAATTCACTGCTGCATTCCCTGCATTATAACAGTAACTAGACTATACTGCAAAAGTACTTGATTAGCTTGGAGGATGTTCTGTATTTCGAAAAGACACTATATAAATGCAAACCTTTCTTTCTTTCTCGTCAGTATAGATTTCCCACTAACCCAAGCTCTTAACTCAAGTTCCAATGGGGTAATTGAGCTTTTTGTTCATTGAATAGTAACAACATTCAGGCTGCTGTGCATGGTTTTAAGATGATCTTTGCACTTTTTAATTGCTGTCACAGTTAGGTATGGGCTTTTGTTCAATATTATCTCACTGAGGCTGCGTGTCCTATAGTTAGAGAGGCGATCCTCTCTCCCACATACCTGTGCAAATCACACTGATGAATGTGCCATTAATCAGGAAAGATGGACTTCAAAGCCTGCTCCAGTTTCAAAGCAGCCTGCAAGTATCGCTCAGGATTCGGTGAGAGAGAAGCAGAACATTGTGGCTGTAAACAATGCCCTTTAAATGAAGGGAGAAGCCCTTAATTCAATTACTGTAATTGACGTCAAATTATCAGCCTTCAAATTACAATTAAATGCCGCATCTCTGCTTTTTAATAACAATGCTTTTCATCTTTGGCACGCATTCCCCAACATCTGCCGCACAGAAACCTAAGGTTTTTCTCTAGGGTTTAGAACAATAAGAGGTGGTCTGATTGAAACTTTCACAAATCTGAGGGGGCTTCACAGGGGAGACACTGAGGGATTGTTTCGGCTGGTCAGGGAATTTACAACATAGTGGACACAGCGTCTGCATAAGGAGCTGGATCATTTCAGATTGAGATGAGGAGAATGTTGTAGGAGCCGGTGTTGGACTGGGGTGGACAAAGTTAAAAATCACACCACACCAGGTTATAGACCAACAGGTTTATTGGAAGCACTAGCTTTTGGAGTGCTGCTCCTTCATCACAACCACCTGATGAAAGAGCAGCGCTCCGAAAGCTAGTGCTTCCAAATAAACCTGTTGGTCTATAACCTGGTGTGGTGTGATTTTTAACTTCACTCATTGGGTTTGGAAATCTCTGTTTCAATAGATTGTTCCATTATTGAATACATTTACAACTGGGATAGACAGATGCTTGGCTTCTCAGGGAATTAGGGACATGGAGAGGGGGTGGAAAATGATGCCAAAGCCCAAGATCACTTCTGAACATGCTGAAGAGCAGAATATGCAGACTGTACTCTGTACTCCAGTTCCTCTTTATTGTAATCTTGGTCCTAGACTACGCTAGGCAATCTGAATTTCGGGGCAGTAGGCTCAGGCAGGATCAAGTCAATTTCCTTTTGTTAAATTTAAGGTGTAATATAGTGAAAGGCCAGCTGAGGGTATGCTGTACTTTGTACCAACAGAGAGAGGTTTCACTCTTCAGCTTATGAAGAGGTTGTGCAACAGGATCTTTACAAGATCGAATTGGGTCCAGAAACTCCACACGAGTGAGGAGTGAGTGATCAGCCAGAGGCCCTGCTATTGATTATCACAGAAAAGCTTTTACCAGAACATATGTGTGTGTCTATGTTTGTGTTCATGTGTGTCGTTATATGTTTATGTGCATTTGTGTGTGTGTGTGTGTTCATGTGTGTTGGTGTGCCTGTGTGTGTTTATATGTTCATGTGCATTTGCTGATGTGCGTTCATGTGTGTAGGTGTGGCATGCATATATGTGTCTGTGTATATGTACGTGTTCATGTGTCTGTGGGTGTTCATGTGTCTATATGCATTGTGTGTGTGTTTGTGTTTTTATGTGCATGTGTGTTCATGTGGGTATGTGTACGTCACAAGGGATAACAGCACAGAACTGCTTCTAAAATAAAATGCCCCTTGGTATAAATCCAAGTGTCAACAGCCCCAGCGAGATGGTGGTTTGTGTACATTTCCACAGGGAGAAAGTGAGGACTGCAGATGCTGGAGATCAGAGCTGAAAATGTGTTGCTGGAAAAGCGCAGCAGGTCAGGCAGCATCCAAGGAGCAGGAGAATCGACGTTTCGGGCATGAGCCCTTCTTCAGGAAGGGCTTCAGATTCCTGAAGAAGGGCTCATGCCCGAAACGTCGATTCTCCTGCTCCTTGGATGCTGCCTGACCTGCTGTGCTTTTCCAGCAACACATTTTCAATACATTTCCACAGGTCTGTAAAGTGCTTCATTTACTATCAATTACTTATTACAGTCTGCAATCAAGGGGCTAAATCCAGTCAGCCTATGTTTATATATGGCTCATAAAAGCTGAGGCACTTTAGTCAAGGCAGCTGTAGGCAGCTCCCACAGCATGGTCTCACAGTACTGTGTGGCTCAGGTCCATCTTCAGGCAACCACTCTGGACACTACCTTGTAACATCACACTTGTCTGTCTAAACTGTCTGAGGTGTCTTGGGTAGATTCACTGCCCCAATTTAGTACTGGTCTGAATTATCGATAGCATGTGGGAGAGGTGCCTACAAGGTCTTTGGCAGAAGAAGAAGTTCAATCTTGACAAACAGTAACAGCTCATTACATATTACTCAATAGTTACATTCATTCCCTGAGATAGTCTCTCCTGTGACGTCAGTCTCAGCTTAAGAAGCATTTCATACAGACAACAAGACAGCACACTGGTTAGCTCTGCACAGGTACAGTCTCTTAGATATTTTTAATAATTGCTATTCAAACATATTTTGATACACTCTGGAGCAGGTAGGTATTGAAGCCAGATTTTGGGACACTATCACCAACAGCACAAGGGCTTCACAATGTTTTACAGATATGTTTAAATCAGTGTGTATGGAAGGTTTGAGTTATAAGAAATGGCTAGATAGGCTGGGACTTTTTCCACTGGGGCGTAGCAGGTGACCTTATAGATGTTTATAAAATAATGAGGGGTATAGATAGAGTTAATGGTAGTTGTCTTTTCCCTAGGATGGGGGATTTCAAGGTGGGGGGCACATTTTTTAATGTGAGAGGTTTATAAATTACACGAGGGGCAAATTCTTTACATAGAGAGTGGTTTGTGTGTAGAATGAACTTCCTGAGGAAGTGGTGGATGTGGGTACAGTAACAACATTGAAAAGATATTTGGATAAGTACGTCAATAGGAAAGGTTTGGAAGGCCAGGAGCAGGCAGGTGGGACAAGTTTGGGATGACGTTCGGCATTGACTTGTTGAACTGAAGGGTCTGTTTCTGTGGTAAATGGACTCTACGACTCTGTTACAAACACACTCTGGAGCAAGTAAGACTTGAATCAGGGCCTCTTGGGTCAGAGGTAGGGACACTAGCTCCACACAACCAGATTTCCCCTAAAAGGTTCCGCATCTGTTTGTGGATATATATTAGCCTGCTCAGACAGAGAGTATCTGACACACACTGGAGCACGTGGGTCTTGAACTCAAACACAAGACCCCTTGACAGATTTTTCTATCCTGATGATAGAGCACATCATGTGATGTCAGTTAATCCTTACAGGTACAAGTTGCTACTTACAGCACTTCTCAGTAACTCTCAGACTGACTAATGGAATTATTAGCAAGGAACCCCTAAGATAATCATTTTGGCTTCTCTCTGTGTGCCCAGCTGGCACGGTGACTCAGTGGTTAGCACTGCTGCCTCAAAGCTCCATGGTGCTTCTGTTCAGCAACATCAGCTCAGAATTTGGTGAAAGGCTGCAGTAATTATAACCAGTCCAGGCAGCTTTTCATAATTCAGGAACTAGGGAGACCAATGACAATGAGGAAAACCCAAAAACTTTCAGAATATTGTGTGCAGTTCTGGTTTCCTGCCTATTGGAAGGATGTTAAGACCATAAGACCATAAAAGAAATTAGGCCATTCAGCCCAGCAAGTCTTCTCTGTCATTCAAACATGGCTGATTCATTTCTCAACCCCATTCTCCCATGTTCTCCCTGTACTCCTTGATCCCCGTGATACTCAAGAACCTAGCTTTCACAGTCTTAGATATACTCAATGACCTGGCCTTCACAGCCCTCTGTGGCTATATATATTCGATAGATTCACTAACCTCTGACTGAATAAGATTCTCCTTATCTCTCTTCTAAAAGGTCATCCCTTTACTTTAGGGATGTGCCCTCAGGTCCTAGTTTCTCCTACCAATGGAAACATCTACCCAACATCTACTCTGTCCAGGCCATTCAATATTCTGAAAGTTTCAATTAGATCCCCCCTCATCCTTCTAAACTCCATCAAGTATAGACCCAGAGTCCTCAAATGTTCCTCATATGTTAAGGTTTTCATGCCTGGGGTCATTCTCGTGAACCTCGGCTGAACACGCTCAATGTCAGTATATCCTTCCTGAGATATGGGGCCCAAAACTGCACACAATACTCCAAATGTGGTCTGACCAGAGCCTTATACAGCCTCAGAAGTACATCCATGCTTTTATATTCAAGTCCCCTCAAAATAAATGCCATCACTGCATTTGTCCTCCTAACTACTGATTCAACCTGCAAGTTTACTTTGAGAGAAACCGGGATTAGAACTCCCAAGTCTTTCTGCACTCAGCCTTCTGAATTTTCTCCCCATTTAGAAAATAGTCCATGCCTCTATTCTTCCTACCAAAGCACATGACCTCACACAGTTCCATGTTGTACTCCATCTGCAACCACTTTGCTGACTCTCCTAACCTACCCAAATCCTTCTGCAGTCTCCCTGCCTCCTCAATGCTACCTGTCCCTCTACCTATCTTTGTGTCGTCAGCAAACTTAGCCAGAATGCCCTCAGTTCCTTCATCTAGATCATTAATGCATAAAGAGAAAAGTTGGGGTGTCAACACTGAGCCTTGCAGAACATCACTTGTCACCATAAGCAAGCAGACAATACTGGATTTAGTGTTGCGCAATGAGGTAGATTTGATAAGGGAGCTTAAGGTGAAGGAACACTGAGGAGGCAGTGATCATAATATGTTTGAATTTACTCTGCAATTTGTGAGGGAGAAGATTGAAACAGAGGTAATAGTATTACAGCTGAATAACGGCAATTACAGCAGCATGAGGGGGGAGTTGGGTAGAATTGACTGGGAGGGAGGAGCCGAGCAGGAAAGACAGTGGAACAGCAATGGCAGGAGTTTCTGGGAGTAATTCAGGAGATACAACGGAGATGCAACCTGAGGAAAAAGAAGCATGGTACAGGGAGGATGAGGCAACTATGGCTGACTCAGGAAGTCACGGATAGCATAAAAGCGAAAGATAAAGCATATAATGTGGCTAAGGGCAGTGTGAAACCAGGGATTGGGAAGCTTACAAAGACCAAGAGAGGGCAACAAGAAAGGAAATAATAAAGGAGAATATTAAATATGATGGTAAGTTAGCCAGTAATATAAAGGAAGACAGTAAGAGTTTCTTCAGATATGTAAAGAACATAGGACAGGCAAAAGTGGACATTGGGCTGCTAGAAAATGATATTGGAGAGATAGTAGTGAGGAACAAGGAAATGGCTGAAGAACTGAATAATTACTTCCTGTCACGGTGGAAGACATGAGTAATATCACAAAAATTCAAGAGAGTGAGGGGCAGAGCTGAATATGGTAGCCATCACCAAGGAGAAGGTGCCAGAAATACTGAATGGTCTGAAGGTCGATAAATCACCTGGACTAGATAGACTACACCTCAGAGTTCTAAGGGAGATAGCTGAAGAGATAATGGGGGCGTTAATGGTGATCTTTCAGGAATCAGGGAGCATCCCAGACGACTGGAAAACTGATTATGTTACACACTTGGTTAAAATGGACTAAAGCAAAAGACAAAAATTACTGACCGATTAGCCTAACCTTGGTGGTGGGTAAAATCTTAGAAACCATTGTGAACGATGTTGTGAAACTTGAAATGGTTCAGAAAAGATTTACAAGGATTTGCCAGAGTTGGAGGCTTTGAGCTACAGGGAGAGGCTGAAAAGGCTAAGGCTGTTTTCCCTGGAGTGTCGGAGATTTAGGGGTGACCTTATATAGGTTTATAAAATCATGAGGAGCATGGATAGGATAAATAGACAAGGCCTTTTCTTTGGGGTGGGGGAGTCCAGAACTAGAGGGCATAGGTTTAGAGTGAGAGGGGAACAATTTAAACAGGTCCCAAGGGGAAACCTTTTCTTGCAGAGGGTGGTACATGTTTAGAATGATCTGCCAGAGGAAGTGGTGGGAGATGGTACAGTTGCGACATTTAGAAGGCATCTGGATGGGTATATGAATGGGGTGGGGATATGTATCTTCGAGGCATACGGGCCAAATGCTGGTAAATAGGACTAAATTAATTTGGGATAACTGGTCGGCCTGGACGAGTTGGACTGAAGGGTCTGTTTCCGTGCTGTACATCTCTATGACTCTATTTCTTCACAGCTTAGTAAGTAGTGGTTGGTAAACTGCACCAGTCGTTGAGTGAAATACCTGAAAGCTTACAGATCCACATCTCATGGATTTTATGTAATTAGTATTTGTTGGCGTGTTACATTCACACAGGGAGGCTGCATTTGCCATGGCATTGGGAACGTTTACATGCAGGTTATAGTCTGGAGCCTTTGGATGGTGATGCTTGAGCCTTTAAGGTTATATCACAGTGATGATCAGGAATCTCTCCTATTCCACCTTCCATTGTTTAGGAAGGATTTTGCAGGTGGATACTTGACCTTTTTGACCATGTTATGAAGGCATCTTCCGTGGCTATCAGATCCTGGAATAAGACCCAAAATTACAGATATGTTACAGTACAGATGGAGGCCATTCAGCCATCCTGCCTTCACTAGCACTTCATACTAGAATCACTACCCAGTGCCAATCTCCTGCTCTTTTCCGAAAGTCTTGCACACTTTTTAAAATCCAAAAAATCATCCGTTGCCCTCTTGAATGTTCCAATTAACCTGCTTTTACTATAGGCATTACAAAACGACCATGCCTAGGCATATTTAAGCATATCATTTGCAGGCAGTGCATTCCATAAACTAACTTAGTTAGTATTCACACTGGGAAATGACAATATTGTCAAGGAGAATACTGAGATACAGGCTACTAGACTAGATGGGATTGAGATTCATGAGGAGGAGGTGTTAGCAATTCTGGAAAGTGTGAAAATAACTAAGTCCTGGATATAGGTTTGCTTGCTGAGCTGGAAGGTTCATGTTCAGATGTTTCGTCACCATACTAGGTGACACCTTCAGTGAGCCTCTGAATGAAGCCCGCTTTCTATTTATGTGTTTGGATATCCTTGGGTTGGTGATGTAATTTCCTGTGGTGATATCATTTCCTATGTCAATGTCATTTCCTGTTCTTTTTCTCAGGGATGGTAAATGGGATCCAAGTCAATGTGTTTGTTGATAGAGTTCCGATTGGAAAGCTATGCTTCTAGGAATTCTCATGCGTGTCTCTGTTTGGCTTGTCCTAGGATGGATGTGTTGTTCCAGTCAAAGAGGTGTCCTTCCTTATCTGTATGTAAGGATACTAGTGAGAGCAGGTCATGTCTTTTTTTGGCTAGTTGATGTTCATGTATCCTGGGGCTAGTTTTCTGCCTGTTTGTCCAATGTAATGTTCGTTACAGTTCTTGCAAGGTACTTTGTAAATGACATTAGTTTTGTTTGTTGTCTGTATAGGGTCTTTCAAGTTCATTAGCTTCTGTTTTAGTGTGTTGGTGGGTTTGTGGGTAACCATGATGCCAAGGGGTCTGAGTAGTCTGGCAGTCATTTCCGAGATGTGTTTGATGTAGGGGAGAGTGGTTAGGGTTTCTGGACATGTTTTGTCTGCTTGTTTGGGTTTGTTGTTAAGAAATTTGTGGACTGTGTTCATTGGGTACCTGTTCTTTTTGAATACACTGTATACGTGATATTCCTCTGCTCTGTGTAAATCCTCTATGTTGCTGTGTATGGTGGTTTGTTGGAATAATGTTCTGATGCAGCTTCATTTGTGGATGTTGGGGTGATTGCTTCTGTAGTTCAATATTTGCAAGGAAAGGCTGAGGGACTTGAGGCTGTTTTCATTAGAGAGAAGGTTGAGAGATGACTTAATGGAGTCATGCAAGATGATCAGCAGATTAGATAAGGTGGACAGTGAGAGCCTTTCTCCTCAGATGGTGATGGCTAGCATGAGGGGACATCGCTTTGAACTGAGAGGTGATAGACATAGGACAGACGTCAGAGGTACTTTCTTTATTCAGAGAGTAGTAAGGGTGTGGAACAGCCTGCCTGCAACAGTAGTAGACTCAGCAACTCTAAGGGCATTTAAATGGTCATTGGATAAACATATGGTTGATACCATGGAATAGTGTAGATTAGATAGGCTTCAGATTGGTTCCACAACATTGAGGACCGAAAGGCCTGCACTGCGCTGGAATGTTCTATGTTCTAACTACTCACTCAGTGAAGCATCTTTTTTTCTAATATTCCCCTCATTTCTTTTGCAAATGATTTTAAGACCTGCCAAGTTTCTCCAGCACTTTCCGTTTTTAACATGACTCCAGTCCTTTGGTTTCCTGAGCCAAGTTTGGACCCAGGTTGTCACTTTCATTTCGAACCCCCCTACATGAGCAGTCATGTTTTCGATCAGCTACCATCTCACAACTTGTTAAAAGTCCAGCAAACATCCATACAGATTGCATCAAACGCACTACCTTCCTGGCTACCTCTCCAAAATACCTAATTGCTTTGGTCAGACTTTCATTTCTTCCAGATCCCCGAGTAATGTGAGCTCCCCTAGTGGAGGGGTGAGAAAGTGCAGCCTGTGTAATCCAATCCCATGGAGCAGGAACTGTTGAACACTATAATTTGTGCTGCTGCAGAATTGAGGGTGACGTGGGGAGGAATCAGAAGAGGCTTCCCCTGCTGGAACTGCACATGGCCATCAGGGAAAAAGCAGATGGTTTAACCCCACAGTCAAAAAGCTAGCTGACACACACAGCCTCGGCTTGCAATGAGGAACCCATGAGTGCAGGAGGCATATGTGGGCAACTGTTCGGTTCACTTTAAAGGTGCGAGTTTCAGGCAAACAGTGCAGCGTGGTTAGATTAAGCAACTCCTGGGGAAAGTATGGAATTGATGGGTGAAGTGGCGTTCTCCTGCTTGGAACATTTCACTATTCTACAACAGACAAAATAATAGTTAGCCAATTTGAGACGAGCGATTAAAAAAAGTTCTTTTGAAGTTTAATTGCTGTGGTGTTATAGGCTTTGCAGTAGCCATACTCTGTACTGCAAGCTCCTCACAAGCCATCAGCAAATTAAGTGCCTGGGTCAATTGTCTTAGCTTCTGAAGAAGAGTCACACTGGACTCAAAACTCTCTTTTTTTCTCTCTGTCGATGCTGCCATACCTTCTGAGTTTCTCCAGCACTTTCAGTAACCATTTCAATGATCTTAGGTGCCGCGTGAAGGAAATAGGTTACTAGGACAAGGAACAACTGCCCTGAGCCAAAAACAGAAGTTGCTAATGGAAATCAGCAGGTCTGGCAGCATCTGTAGGGAGAAAGTAGAGATAACGTTTTGGTACGACTCCTCATCAAAATTGCCCTGGGCATAGCTTTTGCTCATGATTTAGGAGGGGTCTTGCATTTGTTGGTATTTGGGCAGATAAGCTCTTTTTTTCAAACTCTGGGGAAGAAGTTGTGATTTTGAACTTTGGTTTTGAGGACCCTTGTATGCAGTACTTCCACCAATCACTGGGTGGCTCTGCAGGATTATCTTTGCACGGGCAGATCAATGGTTTCCAAGTACATGGAACAGCATCGCCCCCTTGTTGACAGACAAACGGAACTACACTAACATGGCGCAGAGAAAAATATTTCCACATCTGTTGCACACATGGAATGTGAAAACTCTACAAACATTATCTGCAACAACGAAACTCTTTTGCTCAGCCTAGAGACAAGTTCTCAACACAAGATGATCCTTTTTCTGATTCTGTTTCCAATTTACTCCCCTCATATCTTGAAGATGATGAATGTACAGTCTTCATCCTTCCAGTGTGTCTCTGTGGCTGAACATTTGATGACCACTCTTTCTATCTCTTCTTTGGCTCTGCATTCACTGACTGGTTTCAGCTGTTCCTCAGGGAATAGCTTTTCTGTTTCTGGGTTTAATGTGGTCACAATACATGACCACATTATCTAGATTGGCATTGCAGTGTGGCCTATTAATGGTTAAATAATCAATTGCTGATCAGAGATTGATTAACTCTGTAGGTTAGTTTATTTAAAACAGTAAAACACATCATAAGTTATGAAGCAGACATTACTGCAAACTAACTGATATGTTTGATCAGCTTATAAACTCACAACAGATGAACTGGCAGGTAGAGTCACAACATAAGGTCCAACATTAAATTCTGTTAAAGGCAATGCATATATACAGCAGCACTGAGGGAGTGATATATTGCAGAGAGGCAGACCTGAGGGAGTATTGAACTGTTGGGGACAGTAGTGAGGGAGGGCTGCACTTGCAGAGGAGCAGTATTAAGGAAGTTCTATAAAGTTGAATATACAGTACAGAAACAATGCTACAACAGTGTTATATTAAGAGAACTGCACTGTCAGAGGATAGTATTACATTTGTTGCACACATTCCAGGTCAGGCAGGTAATGTTCCCTTAAGACAACGACATGACATCACAATATGTAACATTGGAGTTTAAAGGTACCACTTCACCTTTAGAAATACTCTCAGTGCAATGGAGTCAGTGTACAGTCAGTCGTGAATGTAACATACAATAACACTAATCAGTGCACCCTCACCATGTGTAAGTCAATGATATGCTAGCAATGTAAATAGTTAGTGTCGTTTATAACATTCAAAACATCCATCTCAACAGGAAGCTGACAGCAAGAGGGAAGTATTAAGGTAGTGTTGTACTGTTGGGGCTCAGGATAGTACCAAATCAAATAAATAAAACAAACAACTATGGGTGCTAGAGATCTGAAACGAAATAGAAATTGCTGGTGAGTGAAAATCAGTAGGTCTGGTGGCACCTTTGAGGAAAAAGCAGGGTTAATGGTTTCAAACCCAGTGACCCTTCACCAGAAGTTAGGCTTTCCAATTAACCTCTTCAGAGATGTTGGTCAATGAAAGGGACTTGAATCCAGAGCTCCAGGGTCACAGGGTAGGGACACTACTACAAGAGCCTCCTTGCTGATAGGTCAGTACTGAAGGAAGACTCCACTGACAAAGCTGTAATCTTTTAACTGAGACTTTAAACTAAGGCCCTTTGTGCCAGTCTGATGGATGTAAAATATCCTATACTGTACTATGTTAAAGAAAAGCAGGGTGAGGTCCTTAGTGCATTGTACAATACTTAGCCAAATTGATATATTTGTATGATTCATTATCTTCATCAGTTGGAATATCAGGGTATATTTTATTTCTTTGTGAATATTTCTTCAGTGAAGATCAAAGTTGATTTGCTATAGAATAGAACCACTAAATGTTACCTAAAAGAGGCAATAACTTCATCTTCTTTGGACAAAGGAAGCAGGAGTGGCGTGGTGGTTCAGTGGTCAGCACTGCTGCCTCACAGCATAAGGGTCCTGGGTTCAATTCCAGCCTCAGGTGACTGTTTGTGTGGAGTTTGCACATTCTCCCCGTGTCCTTGAGGAAACCCACAGTCACAAAGATGTGCCAGTTAGGTGGATTGGCCAGGCTAAATTGCCCACAGTGTCCATGGACATGTAGGCTAAGTGGATCAGCCACTGGGGAAATGTAAGGGAGTGGGTCTGTGTAGGATGCTCTTTGGAGGGTCTGCTTGAACTGAATGGCCTGCTTCCACAACATAGAGATTCTATCTTCTAAGAACTGCTGCCTCACAGTGCCAGGGACTTGGGTTTGACTCCAGCCTCAGGTGACTGCCTGTGCGGAGTTTGCACATTCTCCCCGTGTCTGTGTTAGTTTCCTCCCATAGTTCAAAGATGATCAGGTCAGGTGAATTGGCCAGGCTAAATTCCCCTTAGTGTCAGGAATGTGTAGGTTAGGTGCAGTAGTCAGGGAAATGTAGAGTAATTGGATAGGGGAATAGGTCTGGGTGGGATACTCTTCGGAGGGTTGGTGTGGATTTGTTGGGTTGAAGGGCCTGTGTCCATGCTGTAGGGATTCTATATTCTATTCTATAAAAGGCCTCAAAGTCTCCAAAAACCTCTGAAAATTAGACAAAACCAGGAAAGGCAAGACATGAGGAAGTCAGTGATATTTCATACTGAGATCATTTTTAATCTTGCTGAAGGGTCTGTCTGAATAATAATGACCAACTTTAGCTCCATTTGCTTGCTTACCTTTGCATTAATCCATCATTACTTCAACCAAGTCACTTTCAGGAATCCTCTTGTCTTTTGTTGCATCCTGCAGTGATTCACCAATCAGACAGCAAGAACACCAAAGCACACAATGATGCAACAGGAGACTAGGTGCAAGTGTGGTGAAGTAACTTTTAGGTCACCTCATTCCCCCATTGAGGCTAATGGCTACTATAGACTATAGGCATAAGCATTCAATTATAAAGTTAACTTGATAGAATATTTAAATACAGAGCAATAGCCTCACACACATGTATCAGCTTTTGAGAGGAATAATTAATCCCATTCTCCAAGATGTGTCTCCGCACTCTTTTAAAGCATAGTTTATTTTACAGATATGTTCTCCTGTGTCTTTATGGATTAACTTGGATCCTGTTTCAGTCTCTGTTGGGACATTCCAGGCCCTAAAGACAACCTGGCATCTTAAACAAAACATCCTACAGTTTGTGATTCAAACAATGTGAGAGTTGTTCAAACTGTTGAACACCTAGCTAAGACTACTTATTGACATAGAGAGTAAATACCACCATAAACTAGTTGGGTGAAGTGGTCTGTCTCTGTGTTGTAGCTTCTGTTTAATTCTTAATTAAAAATCACACAACATCACTTTATAGTCCAACAGGTTTATTTGGAAGCACACTAGCTTTTGGAGTGACGCTCCTTCATCAAGTGGTTGATGAAGAAGCAACGTTCTGAAAGCTAGTGCTTCCAAATTAACCTGCTGGACTATAACCTGGTGTTGTGTGATTTTTAACTTTGTACACCCCAATCCAACACTGGCTCCTCCACACCATGTCTAACCCTCACTGAACCCTCACGGTGACAGCACCAGGTTAGCTTCCATCTTCTTTGCTTTTTTCTTGGAAGGAACTGCGGATTAGCTTGTCCCTCATTTCGGGAAACCAGTCTCGGATCCTGACAGTTAGAGTGGTCCACCATGGGTAATAGATTTCCTGAGCCCTCGCAGCTCCTCCTTTGATAATAGCCAGCGCAGCTTCAGAGGCTGGAGAAACCGTCGGCATTCTAATGTTCACGGATCTACAGTAGAAGGAAATGATCACGGCAAAATCAACAGCCTTGTTAGGAAAATGAACAAAGATTTTTGCTTTTGCAGAAATCAGGATAGAATTGCAAGAATACCAAATCTCAAAGGGAACAATGGATATTGAAGGCTGAGACAGACAGGTTTTTAACCAGTAAGGGAATCAAGGGTGATGGGGAAAAGGAAGCAAAGTGGATTTGAGGGTTATCAAATCAGCCACGATCTCATTCAATGGCAGAGCAGACTTGATGGACTGGATGCCCTACTTCTGCTCCCATGTCTATGTCTGTGTAGAGTTTGCACATTCCCCCGGGTCCGCTTGGTTTTCCTCTGGGTGGTCCAATTTCCTCTTACTGAGATATGCAGGTTGGGGTGGCACGGTGGCTCAGTGGTTAGCACTGTTGCCTCACAGCACCAGGGTCCCAGGTTCGATTCCAGCCTCGGGCAACTGTCTGTGTACAGTTTGCACATTCTCCCCGTGTCTGTGTGGGTTTCCTCTGGGTGCTCCGGTTTCCTCCCAAGTTCCAATGATGTGTGGATTGGCCATGCTAAATTGCCCATGATGTTAGGTGCATTAGTCAGAGGGAAATGGGTCTGGGTGGGTTACTCTTCGTAGGGTCGGTGTGGACTTGTTGGGCCGAAGGGCCTGTTTCCACACTGTAAGGAATCTAATCTAAAAGGTCAGGTGAATTAGCCATGGGAAATGCAGGGGGGTTTCGGGCTTAGAGGGTGGGGCTTTGGTCTGGGTGGGATGCTCTTTGGAGGGTTGGTGTCGACTTGATGGGCTGAGTGGCCTGCTTCCACACTGTCGGGATTCTATGATTCTATGATCTTATTGAAGGGAATTTGATAAACACAACAGGGATATAAAAGAGCTTCTCTTCAATCTATTATGGTAAAGCCAGTATTTGTTATCCAGTCCTAAGTTGCCCTTGAACAGAGTACCTTGCCCAGGCAGTTCAGAGCCAATCACTTTGGTAGGTCAGACTGGGATGGCAGATTTCATTTCCAATGGAACATCAGTGAACTGGATGGATTTTACAATGATGGTTAGATGTTCCCCATTACTGAGACTAGCTTCCAATTCCAGACTTAAATTCCAGGTGCCATGGTGAGATATGAAGCCACATCCCCAGCACCGTAGCCTGGGTCTTGGATGACTAGCCTGGCAATGTTACCCCAAAACCACCACTCCTCTTCCCAGTGTGCTTGTGGGGTTGGAATGAAGCTGATGTGTAGCATAAACGCCAGGGTGGACAGGTTGGGCCTGAATGGCCTGTTCCTGTGCTGTCAATACTCCATCATTTTTGTCATGTATTCCATGCTGCCTTGAGTAAGCTTGCTCCATGAACCTGTTCACACCTACTTGACTTTTTCCATGGCTGAATCGGTGTCAATCATTGCAAGGATGCACAGCGTGACTGACACATTCTTCCCCTGCATCACGAGCTCATGACGCAGGGCGGTGAAGAAACCATCCAGAGCAAATTTAGAAGCTGAATATGATGTTGCAAAGGGGATAGCCAGTTTTCCTGTTGGAGAGAAATAAAACAGTAAGCTGCTTGTATCTCCTGATTTTCAATGTCCCCATACCATCATGGTTCTAGCTGCCCTCAGTTCTCTAGCAAAGTTGTCTGTTGCAACGTTTACATGGTAATCCAAATTTTATAAGATTACTTAGGGTAGATAGCAGAGAGAGGGCGGCATGGTGGCTCAGTGGTTAGCAATGCTGCCTACTGCACCACAGACCTGGGTTCGATTGTAGCCTTCGGTGACCATCTGTGTGGAGCTTGCACATTCTCCAAATGTCTACATTGGTTTCCTCTTGATGTGTGATTTCCCCTTGATGTGCATGTTAGGTGAATTGGCCATGCTAAATTGCCCACAGTACCCAGGTTATGTGGGTTAACCATGGAAAATGCGGGGTTGCAAGGATGGGCTGGGGTTGGGTGGGATGCTCTTTCGATGGTCGACGTGCACTCGATGGGCTAAATGGCTTGCTTCCATCGTGCAGAGATTCTATTAAATAGACCCAATTCAGTCAAACCCATCCATACTAGTGTTTATACTCTACTTGAGCCCTCTCCAGTCTTTCCTTATCTAAATCTATCATTGTACCCATTGATTCAATTCTCCCCCATTTAGCTTCCCTTTCAGATGCCTGTTGTCCAAGCTTTGACCACTCCTGTGGTGGTAAGTTCTGCATTCTTCACTACCTCATAGGTGAAGGGGTTTTGCCTGAAAATCCTATTGGATTTTTTTGGAAACTGTATCATATTTATGGGATTGAGCTCAATATGAGAAGAGGAAAAGTTCTCTCTGTTGCTACTCCATGCAACACCTGTCATAATTTTAAAGGAAACAAGAAAACTGACTCTGTATTAGATAATTCTATTCTATCAGATGGTGCATAGACTCATTATTTGGCCAGTGGATTACAGTGGGACAGAGATGGATGTCAAAGTGAGCTTAATTCTTTCTATATGCCCACTTCCAGATACTTTCCTATATTTGTCAAGAATGGAATCCCTTTGTCATTGGCTTCCTCCCTGTTACAAGGCAGAAGGTTTGATTGTAATCTTTCACCTTCCTCAGGTTAACTAATGCACCCCGTGGGAAGGCAGTAACATCATGGTAATGTCACTGGATTGCTAATACAGAACGCCAGGCTAAAGTTCTGGGGTCACGGGTTTAAATCCCACCATCGCAGATGGCAAAACTTTAATTCAATTTTTAAAAAGACTAGTCTCATGGTGATCATGTCAATGGTTGCAAAAATCTATCTGGTTCACTGGTACAATTTAGGAAGGAAATACCTAATCTGGCTTCTGTGTGACTCCAGACCCACAGTAATGTGATTGACTCCCAGTGGGTATTAGGGTGGGCAATAAATATTGGCCTAAACAATGATGCCCACATCCCAGGAACAAATAAAACAATTAGCTTTCTGACCTTATCCAACCCCTGGTGAGGAATATTTTTTTCTTACTTAGGCTAGACGAGAATTTGTTGCCCATCCCTCATTGCATTTGAGATGTTGGCTATTGGCTGCCAATTTGAATGACTAGAGTCCAATGGTGGAGACCATTGTAAGAAGGAAAGCATTACAGGTGAAGAGGGAACTGGTCCTGTGAGGTAAAAGTTAGACCTCACTGTGAGCAGATCTGGGCGCCACACGTGAGGAGGGATGTTTTGACCCTCGCGGAAATTCAACACAGTTTTACAAGGATGACACCTGGACTTCAGGATTTAGGTTATGAGGAGAAATTAGACAAATTAGGTGTTAATTCTGTAGAATTTAGAAGGTTAAGGGTGATCTCATCAAGGGCTTCAGGATATTAACAAGGAAAGACAGAGTAGATAAACTATTTGCACTGGTTATGGATTCTAGAACTGGGGGCATAGGGCCAGGCTATTCAGGAGAGATATTAAAAAGCAGATAGCAGTGGAGATTTGGAATTCCCTTCCTCAAATGGTGGTCTATGCAAACTTAATCATTAAATTTGAATCTGAGACAAACTTTTACTGTAGAGTCATACAGATCCTTTGGTCCAACTCATCCATGCTGATCAAGTTTCCCAAACTAAGTTTTGATAAGATTTGATAAGACATTTGATAAGGTTCCCCATGGTAGGCTCATTCATTAAGTCAGGAGGTATGGCATACAGGGAGATTTGGCTTTCTGAACAGAAGGCAGAGAGTGGTTGTAGATGGAAAATATTCTGCCTGGAGGTCAGTGGTGAGTGGTGTCCCGCAGGGCTCTATTTTTGGGTATCTGCTGTTTGTAGTTTTTATAAATGATTTGGATGGGGAGGTTGAGGGGTGGGTTAGTAAATTTGCTGATGACGGAAAGGTTGGAGGTGTCATTGAAAGTATGGAGGGCTATTGCCGGCTACATTGTGACATAGACAGGATGCAGACCTGGGCTGAGAAATGGCAGTAGGAGTTCAACCTGGATAAGTGTGAAGATGTATTTTGGAAGGTCGACCTTGAATGCTGAATATAGGATTAAAGACAGGATTCTTGGCAGCATGGAGGAACAGAGGGGTCTTGGTGTTCAAGTGCATAGATCCTACAAAGTTGTCACCCAAGTGGATAGGGTTGTTAAGAAAACATATGGTGTTTGGGCTTTCATTAATGGGGGATTGAGTTTAATAGCCGCGAGGTTTTGCTACAGCTCTACAAGACCCTGGTGAGACCACACTTGGAATATTGCGTCCAGTTCTGGTCACCCTACTATAGGAAAGATACAGAGGCTTTGGAAAGGGTGCAAAGAAGGTTTACCAGGATGCTGCCTGAACTGGAGGGCTTGCCTTATGAAGAGAAGTTGACTAAGCTCGGACTTTTCTCTCTGGAAAGAAGGAGGAAGAGAGGTGACCTGATCATGGTATACAAGGTGATGAGAGGCATGGATAGAATCAATAGCCAGAGACTTTTCCTCCAACGCAGGATCGACTGGTACGAGGGGTCATAGTTTTAAGATATTAGGAAGAAGGTAATGAGGAGATGTCAGAGGTAGGTTCTTCACGCAGAGAGTTGTGAATGCATGGAATGCGTTGCCAGCTATGGTGGTGGAAGCAGAATCATTAGGGACATTTAAGTGACTGCTGGACATGCATATGGACAGCAGTGAATTGAGGGGTGCATAGGTTAGGTTATTTTATTTTAGATTAGGAGTAATCCTTGGCACAACTTCATGGGCATAAGGGCCTGTTCTGTGCTTTTCTACGTTCTATGTTCTATGTAAACTAATCCAATTTGCCTGAGTTTGGCCCATATCTCTCTAATGCTTTTCTATTCATATACCTGTCCAAATGTCTTTTAAATGTTATAACTCTCCCTGCCTCGACCACTTCCTCTGGCAGTTCATTCCACATATGAACCACCCTCTGTGTGAAAACGTTGCCCCTCAGGTCCCTTTTAAATCTTTCCTCTCTCACCTTAAAAATATGCCCTCTAGATTTGAAATCCGCAATGCTAGGGAAAAGGCATTCACCATTCATGTTATCTATGCCTCTAGTGATTTTATAAACCTCTATAAGGTCATCCGTCAATCTCCTATGCTCCATTGGAAAAAGTCCATTCTTTCCTTCAAGCTCAAACCCTCCAGTCCTGGTAACATCCTTGTAAACCATCTCAAAATTTAATATAATCCTTCCTATAGCAGGGCAACCTGAATTATGCACAGAACTACAAAGGTGTCCTCACCAACATCCTGTAAGCAAGTGTATCAAGGGATCTAGGCCCAAAGCAAGCATATAGACTTAGGCCACAGATCAGCCATGATCTTGGTGATTGTTGAAGGAGTGTCAAGGGACTGAATGGCCTACTCTTGTTGCTACAAGTATCGCAGGCAGCAATTGGGGAAGAGAATCCCAGTGAAACGCTTACCACAAAGAGAGGAGACGACCACGATGGACCCATTGTTTTTAATTAAAGTGGGGAGTGCAGCAGCTGTCAGCTGGACATAACTCAGGAAGTTCACCTGAAATATTTAAGAAAAAAGATTATGTGACCAAAGAAAGGTTCATGTAGTACATTGCTGGAAACACAAGGCTGTGCAGGGTCAACAATGACTTTGCAAAAAAAAATGTGCATCATTAACCATTAATCAGGAAGATGGCAATATCATTGGATGAATAATCCAGTGGCCCAGGCTAATGCTCTTGGGGATGAGTTCAAATCCAACCAGGATATGAATTTGAGAGACTAAAAATCAGTAATGGCAGCTGTAAAACCAGCATTTAGTTGGATCGATCCTTATATCATTCTCCTGTCCTATGGGTTTCTTCATAAAGAAAAATAAGGTGCCTTGAAATTTTTGAAGGAGGTTTTATTGCCCAAACACCATCAACTTTTTGAAAATGCATTCTCTCATGGTGGGTGGGTCACACTGATTGAATCAGTTTGAGTCCAGATTCTGTCACCACAGTACACTAATCACTCATAACTTTGAGCATTGAAAAAAAAAATCAACTGGCTATGCAAACACCACAAATTCTGGAGATGCCGGTGTTGGACTGGGGTGTACAAAGTTAAAAATCACACAACACCAGGTTATAGTCCAACAGGTTTAATTGGAAGCACTCGCTTTCGGAGCGTCACTCCTTCAATGACCCGATGAAGGAGCAGCGCTCCGATAGCTAGTGTTTCCACTTAAACCTGTCGGACTATAATCTGGTGTTGTGTGATTTTTAATTTTGTACACCACAAATTCTGTTTCCCAGCATGCCCTGGAATAAGGCAAAAGTGAGGACTGCAGATGCTGGAAACCAGAGTTTAGATCAGAGTGGTGCTGGAAAAGCACAGTAGATCAGGCAGCGCCCAAGGAGCAGGAGAGTTGGCATTTCGGGCAAAAGCCCTTCATCAGCCCTCCTAATGAAGGGCTTTTGCCCGAAACGTCAATTTTCCTGCTCTTCGGATGCTGCCTGACCTGCTGCGCTTTTCTAGCATCCACTCTGATCTAAACTAATGCCCTGGCATAAGGCAAGTACACCAACTCAGTGACAATGTAACATGAAAGCTTCCTCAAAATATCAAAGTTCAAATGCCCTATGTACAAAGGGGAAAAATATTTTTAAGCACCTACATGTGAGAAAATAATCAAACTATTTTGCCCAGATACCCGTTTGAGTCAGTTTGAATCAGCAATGTTAAACGTAATTGGAAAATACAGATATACAGAGGCAGGATAAAGTAGGGAAATATACAGATGGGCAAGGCCGTGATAGGTAGAGAGAAGGATCAGAGTCGAGAGTGTGGTGCTGGAAAAGCACAGCAGCTCAGGCAGCATCCGAGAAGCATGAGAATCGACATTTCAGGCATAAGCCCTTCATTAGGAGGGCTGATGAAGGGCTTAAGTCCAAAACGTTGACTCTCCTGCTCCTCGGACGCTGCCTGATCTATTGTGCTTTTCCAGCACCACCCTCTCCTCTCTGATGTCCAGCGTCTGCAGTTCTCACTTTTTCCTAGAGAGAAGGATCACACAATCAGCAGACTTCAGGTGAAAAATACAGACAATGCCTGGGTAGACTGTGGGAAAAGAGGACTACTTAGCAATATTTGGTGAAAACTGACTGTGGACAAGGTATTCTTATGTTTGAAACGTTGATTCTCCTGCTCCTCGGATGCTGCCTGACTGTCTGGGCTTTTCTAGCACCACACTTTTCGACTCTGATCTCCAGCATCTGCAGTCCTCACTTTCTCCTAACATATTCAATGCAAAACTTTATGTGTATAAAAACCTGAAGACATGTGAAAGTGTCTTATTCTGGTACACGAAATGTACATGCCAAACAATACATGATAATTGGTTACAATTTTCAAAACTTCCTTGATTTAAGGACAGTCTCGTAGGCGAGAAAGAAAACAAATACCACTCCTTTATTCAAACAGAAAGCAGAAAACTACAGGTCAATTAGCTTAAAATTTGTCCTAGGGAAAATGTTCAAAGTAATTACTAAAAAATGTATAATAAGGCACATGGATAAGTTAAAGGTAGTCAGGCAGTGTCACCATGGCTTTGTGAAAAGGATGTCAGTTATTTGAACTTAGTTCTTTGAGGAGGTAATATGTGTTGTGATAAAATGTTAAACTGAGGGGTGACCTTATTGAGGTTTATAAAATCATGAGGGGTATGGATAGGGTAAATAGAAAAGGTCTTTTCCTTGGTGTGTGTGTATGGGGGGGGGGAAGTGGGGAGTCCAAAGCGAGATGACATAGGTTTAGGGTCAGAGGGGAATGATATTAAAGGGACCTAAGAGGCAACCTTGTCATGCAAAGGGTGGTGGTGCATGTATGGAATGAACTGCCAGAAGAAGTGGTGGAGGCTGGTACAATTACAATATTTAAAAGGCATCTAGATGGGTACCTCAAATGGAAGGGTTGAAAGGGACTTGGCCCAAGTGCTGGCAAATGGGACTAGATTAGTTTAGGATATCTGGTCAGCATTGATGCATTGGACTGAAGGGTCTGTTTCCGTGTAGTATGTGTCCATGACTCTATGGTGGGATTTTCTGTACCTGGATTCCAGAAGGTATTTGATAAGGTGCCACATCAAAGGTTATTATAGAAAATAAAAGCTCATGGTGTAAGCTGTAGAATATCGACATTGAAGATTGGCTAGCTGACAGGAAGCAGAGAGTAGGTATAAATGGGTCTTTTTCAGACTTACAAGATATAACAAATGGTGCGTCATATGGATCGGTGACTTTTATGACTTATTTAAATGACTTAAATGAAGGTAAGAAGGTGTCGTTGCCAAATTTGCATATGACACAAAGACAGGATAGTAAGTTGTGAAAAGGACATAAGGAGAGTAAAAAAGGATATTGATAAGTGAATGGCCAAAGATGTGGCAAATGGAGTATAATGTGAGAAAATGTGAGATGGTCCATTGTGGCAGGAGGAATAAAAAAGAAGAATATTATTGAAAAAAGTGCAAAATTACAGAACTCTGAGCTGCAGAGGTATCTGGGTATCCTTCCTCATGGATTGCAAAAGGTCAGTGTGCAGGTAGAGCAAACAATTCAAAAAGCTAATAGAATGTTATCATATATCACACGTGGGATTGAATACAAAACTAGGGAGGTTATTCATTTATACAGAGCACTAGTGAGACTGCATCTGAAGTACTGTGCACAGTGCAGGCCAACCTTCTTTAAAGATGGATGCAAATGTGTTGGAAGCAGTTTAATGAAGGTTTACTGGAATGGGTGGGTTGATTAATGAGGAATGATTGGTCCGTCTAGGCTAGCGTTTAGAAGAGGAAGATGTGACTTGATTGAAATAGGGTAGATGTGGAAAGGATATTTCCTCTTAAGGAAGAATCCAGAACTAGGGATCACTGCTTGAAAAAAACCAAGCAACGGCAATTTAAAACAGAGACCCAAACCAGCACCGAGTTGTTTTTCACATTTCAGCCAAAGCACATTCACAGAAATTTTAAAGAGCAGTTATTTCCAACTGAACCAAAAGCTCACTTGCATCAGCCAACCAACGTCTTCAGCATTTCCATTCCACATTTGGAAGCGATCATTTCCAATGTGATTCAAGACTAAATAATCCAAAGAACCTGGGAGAAATATGGAGCAAAGAAAATAACATTCTGCTGTTGTCCCATTGAACTGACTTCTAAAGTTGCAAGCACAGTTCCACATATTTCCTTATCCCTTGACGAATTCAAAGGTCATGATAATATCTTCCACCATAAATCAAACTGATAATAAATTCTACCCTCAAACATTAATGATAGATCCCAGTGCAAATGCACACCCCCAACTAAACTTTACTTGAAATCTTAGTGACAATACATAGGCATTTGCTTTAAAATATTGATTGTTATTAATTGAGTGTTTCATTGCCAGTGTAAAGAGGTGAGACAAAGAGTTGTTGATATAGCACAGGAAGATGCCATTAGCCCATCATCCTGGTTTTCTGGAAGAGGTATCCAATTAGTACCCATGCTCCCACTCCAACTGTTCTTTCCCCACCATTTTGCAATGTTTTCCACCCACCATACCCTACTCCCCAAATATTTCCCTTTGGAAAGTCAACATTGAATCTGCTTCCATTAGCAGTAGATTCCGGACTGCAGCAACTTCCCAATTTAAAGAAAGTCTCCTCGTCTGCCCCTCTGACCCCCACTGTTGTCTCCCTTCACCTATAACATCCCCAATCCCACAGCCTCCCTCTGATTTGAAAAGCAAAATATTTACCCAGCTTCTCCAAGGCAAACTGCACCACCCGCTGTGGATTCGTTGGAAATGACATATCCGCAGGATAGGAATAGACTTTCTTTGCACCCAGTTCCAAACATTTCTCCTCAACCTTTCAAAATAAGAGCATAACATGGTTTGACATTTAAAAATAAGTAAGAATTGATTAGTTAATAGCCAAATCACAGAGCCATATAGTCAAACAGCACAGGAACAAAATGTTCAGTCTAACTAATCCATGCCGACCATGTTCCCAAACTAAACAAGTCCCACCTGCCTGCGCTTGGCCTATATCCCTCCAAGTCAAGAGTGTGGTGCTGGAAAAGCACAGCTGGTCAGGCAGCATCCAAGGAGCGGGAGAATTGACATTTCAGGCACAAGCCCTTCATCAAAGCTTCCTGATGAAGGGCTTATGCCTAAAGCATCGATTCTCATGCTCCTTTCCAGCACCACACTCTCGACTCTGTTCTCCAGCATCTGCAGTCCTCACTTTCTCCTCCATATCCCTCCAAACCTTTCCTACACATGAACGTATTCAAACTTTGTAACTGTACCTGCATCCACCACTTTTTCTGGTAGTTCATTCCACACACAAACCACTCAGTGTGTAAAAGAATTGCCCCTCATGTCTTTTTTAAATCTTTCTCCCCTCACTTGAAAAATATGCCCCCTACTTTTGAACTTCCCCATTCTAGGGAAAAGACCCTTGTCTTTCACCTTATCTATGCTCCATGTGATTTTATAAACCTCAATAAGGTCACCTCTCAACCTCCTATGATGCAGTGAAAAACATCCCAGACTTTCCAGTCTATTTTAAATCTCAAACACGCCATTCCTAGCAGCATCCTGGTAAATCTTCTATCCCCTCCACTTTAATAATATCCTTCCTGTAACAGGATGACTGGAACTGCACACAGTATTCCAGAAGAGGCCTCACCAACATCCTGCATAACCTCAACATGTACTGGAAAGTGAGCCATAAACAAGTTTTGGAAAGTCTCAGGTCCATTACTAACATTTCCGTCCTGGGCCTAATGCAATGCTCCAGCTAAGTCCAAGGCAAGCTGGAAGAACAGCTCTCCTGCTTCCTGCTCAGCCGCTTCATGGCATTCAGAGCTTACCACTGAGTCAACAACTTCAGCCCATGTACTCTTCGTTATGTACTGAACTGATAACTGGTAAGAAATCCTAGTATTAGACAGGGCAGGCAAGAGCACGACAGAAAGCAAGGGAAGTCTGGGTTAAACTGCATTTATTTCAATGCAAGAGGCCCAACAGATAAGGCAAATGAACTCGAGTCATGGATGGATACATGGGACTGCAATATTTTAGGTATTACAGAAACATGACTGAGGGAGGAACAGGAGTAGTAGCTCAATGTTACAGGTATAGATGATGTAGAAAGGACAGAGGGGGAGGCAAGGGAGGGAGGGGATTTGTATTTTTGATAAGGGGGAATATCACAGCAGTACTGAGAGAAGACATTATTGAGGGTTCGTCCACTGAGTCTATATGGGTAGAACTGAGAAATAAAAAGGGGGAGGTCACTTTGATAGCATTGTACTCAGGATAGCAAATATTAGTGGGTGTTGTTTATCATCCAAAAAAGTAAGAATTATCAGGTGCATGTTACATTTATAACATCATATTGTGGGTGATTTTAATTTACATAGAGATTGGATAAACTTAATAAGCACTAATGCTGAGGTGAATAAATTGTTTGAATGTTCATGAGGTGGGTTTACTGTAGCAGTGTGTTTGAAGAATCAACACAGAATCAGACTTTTTACATTTAGTATTGTGTAATGAGAAAGGGCTAACTACCCTATTGTAAATGAGCCTTTGAGAAATAGTGATCATAACATGGCAGAATTTTACAGTAAGTTTCAAAATCATATTTCATTCTGAAACTAGAGTCTTGGATCTGAACAAACAAAACTAGGAAGGTGTGAAGGGCAAGTTAATTATGCTGGATTGGGCAAATACACTAAAAGATTGACAGTAGACAGACAATGGCTAGTAATTATTGAAGTACTACATGGTCGACAACAAATATATGTTCCCCTAAGACAATAAAAACCCAAAAGAAAAGGTGAATCTTCCTTGGTTAACAAACTTAATTAAAATAGTATTAGAACAAAGGAAGTAGCTTAAGGTTGTCAAAAAGCCTAAGGAACAGGAGCAATTTAGAATTCAATAAAGTACGATCGAGACACTGATTATTAAAAGGAACAGCATAAATGAAAAGGTTAACTGAAACAGATGAGTTACATCCAGAGAGTTGAAGGAAGTGGCTATAGAGATAGTGAATGCGTTGGTGGCAATCTTTGAAAACACTACATATTCTGGAAAGTATCGTATGCAAGAAAATAGAAAACATAACCCCACTATCAAAGAAGGGAAAGGAGACTGAAAATGGAGCACTAGTTAACAGCAGAGAAAATATTATAATCTATTATAAAGGATACAAAAACTAAATTCTTGGAAAGTAGTGAGATGATTAGGGAGAGTCAATACAGATTTTAAAAAAAGGGAAATCATGTTTAAAACATATGTTTGGGCTTTTTGAGGGTGTTTCTTATAGCACAAATAAGGGAAAACCAGTGGATTTTCGGAAGTATTTTGTGAAGGTCCCATACAAGAGGCTTGTAAACAAAATTCAAGCACGTAGGGTTGGGGTAATACACTGTTACGGATTGAGATTGGGTTAATAGATTATAGAGTGGGAATAAAATGGTCATTCTCAGAGTGACAAGTTATTACTGGTGAGATACAACAAGGGTCAGTGCTGAGACCACAACTGTAATCCCTATGTACAAACTTTATCTGGATGTGGAGACCAAACGGAATGTTTCCAAATTTGCTAATGTTACAAAATCTGGTGGGAATGTAAATTGAGGGGGATGCACTGGGGCTTCAAGGGAACTTTGACAGACTAAGTAATCAGCAAGATCATGGCAGATGAAATGTAATATAAATAAATGAGAAGTTATCCACTTTAGCAGAAGAGAAAATAGAAAGACAGTATTTCTTAAATAGCAAGAGGTTGTTTATCATCAAAATTCAATAGATATGTTGCTGAAATGCCACTGACAACATGGCATTGGCAGTAAAAGATGTGAGATTTATTTCATCAGACAGAAGATACAGAAGCTTGAAGACACATTCACCAACAGGTTTAAGAACAGCACCATCCTGGCTGCTGAATGGACCTCTCTAACTTCAAATAATGTTGACCTTGCTTTGTGCATCTGCTGCGAGCTGTAACCTTGAATGCCTGGCTCAGTCTAAGCATCCTATGATCTGTATGTCCTTGTTAGCTGTGGTCCGCCTGTATTGCTGAGAAAACAAAGCTTTTCACTATACTTTGGTACATGTGATTACATTAAATCAATTCAAATCAAATCAAATCCAGTACTGGAACTAAAGAGCAAGCTTCAATACAGAACGGCGCAGTGGTTAGCACTGCTGCCTCACAGCGCCAGAGACCTGGGTTCAATTCCCGCCTCAGGTGACTGACTGTGTGGAGTTTGCACATTCTCCCCGTGTCTGCGTGGGTTTCCTCCAGGTGCTCCGGTTTCCTCCCACAGTCCAAAGATGTGCAGGTCAGGTGAATTGGCCATGCTAAATTATACCGTAGTGTTAGGTAAGGGGTAGATGTAGGGGTATGGGTGGGTTGCGCTTCGGCGGGGCGGTGTGGACTTGTTGGGCCGAAGGGCCTGTTTCCACACTGTAAATAATCTAGAAGAGGGACAATCACAATTATATTAATCTCAATATCTCAGAGAGCTCGGGAAATTCACTTAATAAGCACATTCAAATCCAAATCAACAGTTTTTTTTATACTAATGACATCAAGAGATACAGATGCAGAAAAGTGGTATTGAAATAGATGGCCATGATCTAAGATAGACTCAACAGCCTGCTCCTACAATTAAATGGAAGCTAGCATGACATCTCTTCAATTCTATTTTCTTTGACTTCAACCCTGCACTGTTCCTTACTTGTCTTAGTCGAGTTTCATTCCGTGCAGTTATTACAAGTTCAGCACCAAATCTGGCATAATGATATGCCATCTGTTCCCCTATTCCTTTACTTGCACCAGTCAGTAGGACACGGGAACCAAACAATAACTCTGTTAAAAAGAAACACAATTATTGAAATGTCACAAAACACGTATGATTATTTTCGCTAAGGATCTTATTTGAGGAAATGACAAGGTTGCATGTTTTGCTGTCATAACTTTGGATTAGAGTATAAAGTTCAGTATTACAATTGCAGTAATTACAAAGTGAAGGTTTCAAGGGTCAGTGTAAGTAGTTCCAAATGTACTTTGGATGTTCTGTAAATGATAAGTCCACTGATAAGGGACTGTTTCCTGCCGGCTTGCAAACTGCTCCCTCACTCCACTGATTTACATAGACTCACTTAAAATACAGTGTGGAAGGAGGCCATTCAGTCCATTGAGTCCATACAGGCCCTCTGAATAGCATCCCACCTAGATCCAACCTTTACCCTCTCCCTGTAGCCCTGCATTCCCATGGCTAATCCATGCCCAGCCTGCACATTCCTGGACAGTATGGGGCAATTTACTATGGCCAATGCACCTGACCTGCACATCTTTGGACTATGGGATGAAGCTGGAGCACCCAGAGGAAACCCATGCAGACACGGGAAGAATGTGCATACTCCACACTGACAGTTGCCTGAAGGTGGAATCGAACCCAAGTGCTGTGAGGTAGCAGTGTTAACCACTGAACAACTGTGCTGCCTACATACCCCAATAGGTTCATGCTTCGATTTGAGTTTCACTCAAACCTCTCTGATTTCTCCGCCTGCAACTCTATGAGCATATTCCCTTCTCTCTTGTGTTTGTCTCTGCTAAATCCATCTATACAATTTATCTCAACTTACCACTCCCTGTGAAAGGTCTCTTATGGTGTAGTGGTAGTGTCCCTACTTCTTGATCAGAAGGTTCAGGTTCATGTCCCACCTGACCCATGCATGTGTCATAACACATCTGAACAGGATGTTTAAAAATGATCTACCACTCCCTGTGCTAGCAATTTCACATTCTTACCAGTCCAATTAGTTGCTGGTTGTGGGATCATGCTGTGCACCAATTGACTGGCATGTTTCCTCAATTGCACCAAATAAGTTGCATTTGTAGAGCAAACATCCTCAATCACTGCACAAGAACGTAATGAATGAAAATCTGACACTGAGCCAATAGGGCACATGACCAAAAGCTTGACCAGGAAAATAGTATTTGCTTCACTGACTATACAGGGCTTTGAGTCCTGTAGTATGTATGGCATTATATAAATGGAAGTCTTTCCTGAATTAGCTATTTGGAGCAGAACGCGTGGGCAGAACATTGTGGAGGAAACACCAGGGCCCAATAACTGGGCCCGGGTTTCACAGGGTCACATTGTACTAGGGTTGGGGGGGATTGGGAGATTTATGTGGCCTGAAGCAGCTCCAGGGTCTGTGATTTCTGTCCTTGCCCTTAATTTTGATAAATAGTAGGAATATTGAAGTGCAATGCTGAATTCAGCAGAGGAGGTTATCTGTTTTATATGGCTCAATCATGAGGTTGCCATTTGAGGAAACCAGACTCAAAATAAAGCTTGTGGTTGTTGGATTCACAAGATGGAATGCAAATCGTATTGGACAGAAAGGAAAGGTCATTGTGAAAATAAAGAAATACATTCATTGCATGGACTGAATGAAAAAGCAGCTCTTTGTAAAGCTTTGGAATAGAGCTAATAAACTGTTTTTACAAAGTTGTTTTCAATTTATTAGTACAATGTAATATAGACTAGGAGAAAGTGAGGACTGCAGATGCTGGAGATCAGAGCTTAAAAATGTGTTGGTGCAAAAGCGCAGCAGGTCAGGCAGCATCCAAGGAGCAGGAGAATCGACGTTTCGGGCATAAGCCTGTCGATTCTCCTGCTCCTTGGATGCTGCCTGACCTGCTGCGCTTTTCCAGCAATGTAATATAGAGTCCAGCTTTTTTGATAAATTGAGGACAGAATGTCTGGATACAATTCATATTCATTTGACTTTAGAATATTAAAGATGCTAAAGACACTCAAAGGACTAGTGAGTTTTGCATAGATTTGTAGCTCAGGTTGAGGTTCTGGATTTAGATTTGCTCCCTGAGTTGGAAGGCTCATTTTCAGACATTTCGTCACCTTGAAGGGAAAAGAAACCTAAACACATAAATAGAAAGCAGGTCATGCTACCAGTGCTTCATCCAGAGGCTCACTGATGATGTTATCTAGTATGGTGACGAAACATCTGAAATCAAGCCTTCCAGTTCAGCAAGCAAACCTACATTTAGAACTCAAAGTACTTGATAGGAGAGATGGAAAGGAACTGTTTCCTCTTAGGCAGCGGGGAAACTAGAATCAAGGAGAGAACTTGAAAATTAAAGTGAGGCGTTTCATGGGGGAACCTTTTCAACAGAAACACTGGTGGAAATAAACCCTCATTCAACATATTACTGAGGGTGAACGTTAATTGAAAACTTTTAAAACAAAGTTAAATAATTTTTGTTGGCCCAGAGTATTAAGGATTACAGGATTGAGGTGAGTAAAAAGGGAGTTGACACGGGATCTTTTTTTCTGTTTCCAATTGAATAAACAGAGAGCTGAAATGAGTTTGCATCACCAATACGAAACAGTCTTGTAGCAAATCGCAGCCAATTTTTCACCAGACCTGATCCACCGCCCACTGAAGTTCACAGAATAACAGTGTGAACTCAGTATTTTTTTCCTTTCCTACTGTTGATGTTTCACTGGTTGTGAAATCAAAAATCTAGGCAATATTTCCAAATGAATAGAAATTAAAAACCGATACAGTTGGTTCTGATATAACGTGATAGTTCTGTTCCCTTGCGATCCCGCATTATAAGAAAATTGCATAACAGCTGTGCCATTTAAACCAAGGGGACCAGAATCACATGATAGCCAATACAGGGAAGGAAAGTTTGCATTCTACAAATAATGGTCTAAATTCTTCAATTGTATTATAGCCAATTCGCCTTGAAGTGACATACGTTATGGAGAACCAACTGTACAGTGACAAGTCAGTTTCCAATTCATTACTGAGCTGTTCTGCATGGCTGAAATGGACTAACATCATCCTGCCACTACTTCCAAAAACCCCATCACCCCTCCATCCCACCCACCCCCAAGGCCACGCACATCTGACCCTCAGACTTGACGTTTACACTTCTCGCTCCCTAAGTTATGTATGGAGAGTCAGGATAACCCTCAGCTCTGTAAACCCAGAGTGGGAGGGAGAGCCCTGGATGGTGAGGCTTTAGTTCAGGGTGTGGGGTGGGGGTCACTAATAGGAGCTGGGCTTGACATTCCCGGAGAGTTTGGAGATAGGCAGAAAGGCTAACAGATGCCGAGGCACACTGTCTCAAAGGTTGGCTCCAGAGCTTCATCCCAAGAGAAACCAAGAAAGCAAAGAACTGCTCTCCAACTCTCACTCCTCACTAATCACTCCCGATTCTCCATCCATGTCATTGCATGCCACCTTAAACCCTCCCATGTTCTCTCATACCTCCCAGGTCAACTTATGGCTACCAACATACCCTCCTGGTCCTTTATAAACCCCATACCAACTTAATGTCAACTCTTGTCAACCCACAGTCCAAACCGTTACCTTTTGTCCTTTCACACTCCGTGCTAACTGTCACTACCTCCAACAGGGACACACCTCAGGAGTCATGCTGAGATGAAATAACGTGAAATTCCAAGTGTCCATTGATTACTTAACAAATCTCATAAAGATTAATTGATTAAAAACGCATTCAATTATTTAAATTATTTCAACTACTGATCCTTTATAAAAATAAACATCCATCCAAGGACTTTACCTTTAATAAAAATCAAGCATCTCTATTCAGAGTCCCACATCAAAGATTGCATGACCACTTGGAAATCTCAATTAAACTGGAGACAAGCAAGCACTTCACTGTGACTTTGGTGGGTAGTTTATTTAGTCATGGAGCACATATTTGATAATGATGGCCCTGTGGCAGATATATGTGAAATTTTACATGAATGACAGCATTTATGTGAAAGAATTCAGAGGAATTTTGTGAGAGGTCAAAGGAGGCCTTTCTTAGTTTTGGGAGAAACAGTCATATTTTACAACAAAGTTCTGGATGTCAAGTCATATTTTTATCAGGAATTTATTAACAAGAATTCATGAACAGCATTTATTCCTTCATTATCACCCTAATTAAAATGAAATTTTACCTCACATATTTATAGTGCCTGTGCATCCTTAAACACAACAGGGCAATTTAGCATGGCCAATCCACCTTGTCTCCAGATCTTTGGACTGTGGGAAGAGACTGAAGCACACAGCAGAAACACACAAAGACACAGAGAGGATGTGCAAACTCCACATAGACAGTCACCCAAGGCTGGAGTCGAATCTTTATCCCTGACACTCTGAGGCAGCAGTGCTAACCACTGAGACACCGTACTGCCATAGAGTCATACAGCTGTACAGCATGGAAACAGACCCACACGTCAAACTTGTCCATGCCGACCAGATATCCTAAATGCGTCGAATCCCATTTGTCAGCATTTGGCCCATATCACTCTAAACACTTCCTATTCATATATCCATCCAGATGCTGCCTTTAAAAAGTTGTAAGTGTACCAACCTCCACTACTTCCTCTGGCAGTTCATTCCATACGTGCACCACCCTCTGCATGAAAATGTTGGCCCTTAGGTCCCTTTTAAGTATTTCTCCTCTCTCCTTAAACCTATGATCTTTGGTTTTGAACTCCCCAACCTCAGGGGAAAAAACCATGTCTATTTATCCTATCCATACCTCGCACAATTTTATAAACCTCTATAAGGTCTCCCCTCAGCCTTTGATGTCCCGGGGAAAATAGCCCCAGACTATTCAGCTTTTCCCTAAATCTCAAACCCTCCAACCCCAGCAACATCTTGTATATCTTTCTGAACCGTTTCAAGTTTCACAATATCCTTCCAGTAGTAGGGAGGCCAGATCTGAACGCAGTAGTCCAAAAGTGACCTAACCAATGTCTTGTAGAGTTGCAACATAGGGGAGGTCTGGAGGGATGGAGAAAACTCGGCAGGGCTGGGAGCTAGGACTTCGTTTAGGTGTGGAGCTGGGAGTGGGGGCGGACACTGTAAATGGAGTGGGCGTGGTGGTAGGAGGAATGGGGGTGGAGTCATTTGCAGAGGTGATGTTCCCTTCGGGGTCCTGGGGAACGGGGATGGTGACAGTGGGATCTGTGAGGGGAGTGCTGGCAGTGTGCAGGTGAGTGGTGACGACAGCAGTTAGGGGGACAGAAGTCACGGAATGCGTGATGTCAGTGATGATGTAGGGGGCGGAAGTGATGAAACGCGTGGTGTAGGTTAAGTCTTTATTTCCCCTCCCCCCACCTTACCCCAGTTCCAAACTTCCAGCTCAGCACCGCCCTCATGACCTGTCCCACCTGTCAATCTTCCTTCCCACCTATCCGCTCCACCCTCCTCTCTGACCTATCACCTTTACCCCTTCCTCCATCCACCTATTGCACTCTCAACTACCTTCTCCCCAGCCCCATCCCCTCCCATTTATCTCTCCACTCCCAAGGCTTCTAGCCTCATTCCTGATGAAGGGCTTCTGCCCGAAACATTGATTTTTTTGCTCCTCGGATGCTGCCTGACCTGCTGTGCTTTTCCAGCACCACTCTAATCTTTACTCTAATCTCCAGCATCTGCAGTCCTCACTTCCGCCTAGTTAACTTTTACAGGTGCGTCATCGAGAGCATTCTGTCCCAATGTATCACTACCTGTATGGCAACTGCACCATTCAAGATCAGAGATGGTTACAAAGAGTGGTGAATTCAGCCTGGACAATCACAAAGGCCAACCTCCCATCTATAGAATCCGTCTACCAGGCCCGCTGTCAAGGAAAGGCTGCCAGCATTCTCAAAGACCCATCCCACCCTGGTCATACTTTTCTACAACCTCTACCATTGGGGAGAAGGTACAGAATCCTGAACACATGCACCAGCTGGTTTTGTAACAGTTTCTACCCTACTGTTGTTAGAATACTGAATGGACTCACAAAGTCTTCACATTCGCTTGTACCTGTGTTTTTGTTTTTGCTGCTGTTTACCTATTATTAAGTTATCTATGCTGCTTAAACTCTGTGATCTGCCTGTATTGCTCACAAGACAAAGCTTTTCACTGTGCCTCAGTACACATGACAATAAATTCAATTCAATTCATTAATAAACTGAAAGCTGCAATCCATTCTAAAAGATGAAAGGCTTAATGCAATCTTTGTTTGTTCAATATATTGTATCAGTTGCATGACACTGTGATCTTTTGCTATAAATTCTGTTTTATGATCCTGCTCCCCAGCTACCTGATGAAGGGGCAGTGCTCCGAAAGCTAATACTTTCAAATAAACCTGTTGGACTATAATCTGGTGTTGTCTGATTTTTAACTTTGCACACCCAGTCCAAACCATAGACAGAGATAGACTTGGCTGCAAGCCCTCATCATCAGAGAAAAGAAGACGAGAGAAGCTATGTTTGGGTTTTATGTTTAGAAAACTTCAGTGTGCATTTACATCTGGTGATATATCCTTCAAACTGACCTCTGCAAAACTCATGCAAGAGTGACAGAGAGAAGGGGTTGCCTTACAGAATGGGTTTTCCTCCTTGTCCAGCCTAGTGCCATGTTAGATTTTGGAGGAGAAGTTGAGTTCACTGCTCACACCCAGTCCCAGAATCTTATTTAGTCCCTTCCTCTCTCTCACACACTCACCATTTTCTCAGTTCCTCCTGCACACACATCCTGTCTCTTAAGTTTGCACATAATCCCTTCTCTATCATACTCTCACACTCTTCCAACTCTTCTCTTACTTACAAACACTCTCCTCTCTGCCTCACTCTCTCAGGCACATCTACTCTCTCACTTGAGGGTTATGCTTAAGCCTTAGCTCAGTATTAACCTTTCAGACACCTACCTTTATACAACAATGTCTCCCTCTCTCCCTCTCACACACACTGCCTCAGTCTCGCCAATAGACTGTGCCCCTCCTTCTCATATTCTTACATTCAGGCTTTCACTTCTCAATCCGAGATGGTATCTTTCTCTTATCTCACTCACAGACTCTGTGTGTGTGTCTCTCTCTCACCAACTCACAGACTTTGTGTCCCTCTCACTCTCAGAATCTCGCTCTCACACACTCTTTCAATCGGGGATTCTGGATTTTACAAGCACCCGCTGGATGTGGTTTTTTTTGTGTTCTTCAAGGAATATAGTAAAAAGTTGAATTCAATACACCGTACCAACTGAGCCAGACTCACACTCAAATACAGAACACAGAAATATCTAGTAAGGCAATAACAACTTGTACACAACACTTTTACGGTAATAAACATCTTCACTGGAGTGTAATAAAACAAGATTTGATACCGAGAATATAAGAATATGTTAAGTCAGATGATCTGAAGCTCAGTCAAGAAGCTACATTTTAAGGAATGTCCTTAAGGGGAAAGTTAAAAATCACATAACACCAGGTTATAGTCCAACAGGTTTATTTGAAAGCACTAGCTTTCGGAGCACTGCTCCTTCACCAGGTGTGGTTTCTGATGAAGAGCTTATGCTTGAAACGTCGACTCTCCTTCTCCTTGGACACTGCCTGACTGGCTGTGCTTTTCCAGTGCCACGCTTTTTGATTCTCAATTAAAGTTGGGAAAGCTCAAAGTGACCCTCTAGATTGCAGAATGAATTGCATCAAAAATCATAAAAGTCCTTACCAAGATCAAAAGTGTCTCTCCACAATATTGCCAAAAATCCAGCAGAACCGGTTAAAATAAGAACAGAAAAGCTTTTACAGCTTGCCATTCCCGAGTATCTAAATTGCACTGGAAACGCCTGGTGAATGAGAGGTTTCTCCTGAAGAAGGGCTTATGCCTGAAATGTCGATTCTCCTGTTCCTTGGATGCTGCCTGACCTGCTGCGCTTTTCCAGCAACACATTTTCAGAATGAGAGGTTTTATCAACATTAGTTATTGTCGGTGTTGTTGGCAAGACCAGTGTTTATTGGACATCCCTTAGAAGTGCATAAAGTTTTACTGCCCACTTTAGGAAGAATTGCAGCATTGCAAGATGAAAGATAGTTACATCTATGAGGAAAACATCATCCAATGTTGATAAAGGGAAACTGGAATCAAGGTGTATAGCCACTGTATTATTTAATATCCCAGCCCTTAACTTCTAGTTTCTAATTCCAAAGTTTATTGAATTCAAATTCAATAATACCACTTGGCCATCATTGATGAGACTACTTTCTACCTGTTACACGTTCGATAAGGAACTATGAACTTGCACCCCAAGATCACTCTGTTCAACAACACCCTTCAGGATCCTACCATTAACTGTCTAAGTCCTGTCCTGCTTTGCCTTACCTTATTTATTTCAATTAAACTCCAGCTGATACTTCTTGGGTTTTTGGCCCATCTGATCAAGAATCACAAGGTATTCTTAGATAATCTTCTTCACAGTCTACTATGTCACCAATTTTGGCATCTTTCACTAACTTCCTTACATTACTTCCTTTATTCTCATGATTCATGACCTCATCTCCCTCATGACACATTACATGCCCTGATCTGCCACTTCTCATAGGATGAGAGCATGCCAGCAGATCTCCGAGATGATATAATTGTAAAAAGAAAGGAGAGAAGACTAATTGCAATAACTGCAGAAGGGTATGCCTGATGCCCACCACAGCGAAGGTCATTGCAAGAGGTCTTCTCAAAGTTTAGGGTTGCAAGATCACAGGCAGCAGTGGCCAGCATACACCTCTGCCTCTTCCCCCTCAGGCCACATTTCCTTTAATTTTTCCTCATGCTGTGTGGCAGGACCTTTGAGGTCCATGGATGGCATTGACTTCCAGAACCAGAGGTCAATATGTCTATACAGTGATTGTTATGACTCTCCGAGCAGTGTGGCTATGCTCCAAGATTTAAAACTCGTCCCACCTCATAAAACCATAGAGTTGTACAGCATGCAGACCCTTTAGTCGAACTTGTCCATGCCAACCAGATATCCTAAATTAATCTCGTCCCAATTTTCAGCATTTGGCCCATATGCCCATAACCCTTCCAGTACATATAATCATCCATGATGTCTTTTAAATGCTGTAATTGTGCCAGCCTCTACAACTTCCTCCTGCATCATGCACACCACTCTGTTCATGAAAAAGTTGCCCTTTAAATCCTTTTTAAATCTCACCCCTCTCCCCATAAACCCAATGCCCTCTCGTTTTGGACTGTCCAACTACTCCCATCCCCCCAGCAATCACCCCCACCCATTTCTCATGTTACTTTGGGAGTCATGACCATTTTCAAGTACTTCAGTTGTTAGTAAAGTGTTGGAAAAGGCTATAAGAGATAGGATTTATTATCATCTAGAAAAGAATAATTTGATTAGGGATAGTCAGCACGGTTTTGTGAAGGGTAAGTCTTGCCTCACAAACCTTATTGATTCTTTGAGAAGGTGACCAAACAGGTAGATGAGAGTAAACCGGTTGACGTGGTGTATATGGATTTCAGCAAGGCGTTCGATAAGGTTCCCCACAGTAGGCTATTGTACAAAATGTGGAGGAATGGGATTGTGGGAGATATAGCAGTTTGGATCAGCAATTGGCTTGCTGAAAGAAGACAGAGGGTGGTGGTTGATGGGAAATGTTCATCCTGGAGTCCAGTTACCAGTGGTGTACCGCAAGGGTCGGTGTTGGGTCCACTACTGTTCATAATTTTTATAAACGACCTGGATGAGAGCATAGAAGGATGGGTTAGTACATTTGCAGATGACACTAAGGTTGGTAGAGTTGTGGATAGTGACGAAGGATGTTGTAGGTTACAGAGAGACATAGATAAGCTGCAGAGCTGGGCTGAGAGGTGGAAAAGGAGTTTAATGTGGACAAGTGTGAGGTGATTCACTTTGGTCGGAGTAACTGGAATGCAAAGTACTGGGCTAATGGTAAGATTCTTGGTAGTGTAGATGAGCAGAGAGATCTCGGTGTCTATGTACACAGATCCTTGAAAGTTGCCCCCAGGTTGACAGGGTTGTTAAGAAGTTGTTAAGATCGAGTTCCGGAACCATGAGGTTATGCTACAGCTGTACAAAACGCTAGTGCGGCCGCACTTGGGAGTATTGTGTACAGTTCTGGTCACCGCATTTTAAGAAGGATGTGGAAAATTTGGAAAGGGTGCAAAGGAGATTTACTAGGATGTTGCCTGGTATGGAGGGAAGGTCTTAAGAGGAAAGGCTGAGGGACTTGAGGCTGTTTTCGTTGGAGAGAAGATTGAAAGGTGACTTTAATAGAGACATATAATCAGAGGGTTAGATAGGGTGGACAGGGAGAGCCTTTTTCCAAGCATGGTGACGGCGAGCATGAGGGGGCATAGCTTTCAATTGAGGAGTGATAGATATAGGACAGATGTCAGAGAGAGTTTCTTTACTCAGAGAGCAGTAAGGGTATGGAATGCTTTGCCTGCAACGGTAGTAGATTCACCAACTTTAAGTACATTTAAGTCATCATTAAACAAGCATTGGACGTACATGGAATAGTATAGGTGAGATGGGTTTCAGATTGGTATGACAGGCTGGCGCAACATTGAGGGCCAAAGGGCCTGTACTGTGCTGTAATGTTCTATAAAGTTGGGATTAAAGTGGAGAAAAAGTTTGCAAATCCCTTCACCACACTCTCTGATATTATTTGGTGCATTTTTTCACCCCTTTCTGGTTTCGTACCCCTAATTGTACCGTACACCGTAACTTCACACTTCCCCTCATGGTCCTCTCCACAAATTAAAGCACTTGACATTTCTCTGCCTTGGATGGAATTTGCCTGTTGTCTGGGGCACTAATACCCCTTTGTCTTTTAAAGACAGGGGACAAAAAAATGTGCAACATTCGCAAAATTCTGTATCTGGGTCCCGGGGTGTTAGAGGGTTTGGGTTGAAGTGCGCTGCAGATTAATAAATAAGGTGAAGGTTGAGAATGGAAGGGAGGCCTGCATTGTTATAGCGCCTCCCCCTCAGCCAGGCAGAGACTGGCACCGAGGGGCCGCCAGTATCAAAGATGGCGGCGCCCAGGGACTGCTGAAGGTCAAAGGCGCCTCCCCGACCCTGGGGCAGCGGTGGGACCGGCAAGGGGAGGGGGAGGGGGGTTGGGGGGAGAGGGAGGGAGAGAGAGACACGGAGGGTGGGGGCGGGGAACGAATTTAAAGCCGGACCCGGCGGCGGTTGGAGTGACGTCACCGGTGGGGGGGCGGGAGGGTGAAAGGTCACAGGATCCGCAGAGTCCGCTCATGGCGTCCGGGATCCTCAGGAGCGTCAGGTCAGAGACCCCCCACCCACCCCGCCTGGGGGGCGGGGGAGACACACACTGGCGGGGGTGGGGGTAGGGGAGATGGGGGGATGGGGGTGGGAGAAGGAATGGGGGGGGGGAAAGAGGACGAGAATGTGGAGAGGAAATATGGGGTGGGAGGAGGGGGACTGAAGGAGAGAGGGATGGCGGGGGGGGACTGAAGGAGAGAGGGATGGCGGGGGGGGGGACTGAAGGAGAGAGGGATGGCGGGGGGGGGGACTGAAGGAGAGAGGGATGGTGGGGGACTGAAGGAGAGAGGGATGGCGGGGGGGGGGACTGAAGGAGAGAGGGATGGTGGGAGACTGAAGGAGAGAGGGATGGCGGGGGGGGGGGGACTGAAGGAGAGAGGGATGGTGGGGGACTGAAGGAGAGAGGGATGGCGGGGGGGGGGACTGAAGGAGAGAGGGATGGTGGGGGACTGAAGGAGAGAGGGATGGCGGGGGGGGGGACTGAAGGAGAGAGGGATGGTGGGGGACTGAAGGAGAGAGGGATGGCGGGGGGGGGACTGAAGGAGAGAGGGATGGTGGGGGACTGAAGGAGAGAGGGATGGCGGGGGGGGGACTGAAGGAGAGAGGGATGGTGGGGGACTGAAGGAGAGAGGGATGGTGGGAGACTGAAGGAGAGAGGGATGGCGGGGGGGGGACTGAAGGAGAGAGGGATGGCGGGGGGGGACTGAAGGTGAGAGGGATGGTGGGGGGGGACTGAAGGAGAGAGGGATGGTGGGGGACTGAAGGAGAGAGGGATGGCGGGGGGGGGACTGAAGGAGAGAGGGATGGTGGGGGACTGAAGGAGAGAGGGATGGCGGGGGGGGGGGACTGAAGGAGAGAGGGATGGTGGGGGACTGAAGGAGAGAGGGATGGCGGGGGGGGGGACTGAAGGAGAGAGGGATGGTGGGGGACTGAAGGAGAGAGGGATGGTGGGGGACTGAAGGAGAGAGGGATGGTGGGAGACTGAAGGAGAGAGGGATGGCGGGGGGGGGACTGAAGGAGAGAGGGATGGTGGGGGACTGAAGGAGAGAGGGATGGCGGGGGGGGGACTGAAGGAGAGAGGGATGGTGGGGGACTGAAGGAGAGAGGGATGGCGGGGGGGGGACTGAAGGAGAGAGGGATGGTGCGGGACTGAAGGCGAGAGGGATGGCGGGGGACTGAAGGCGAGAGGGATGGCGGGAGACTGAAGGAGAGAGGGATAGTGGGGGACTGAAGGAGAGAGGGATAGTGGGGGACTGAAGGAGAGAGGGATGGCGGGAGACTGAAGGAGAGAGGGATGGCGGGGAGACTGAAGGAGAGAGGGATAGTGGGGGACTGAAGGAGAGAGGGATGGCGGGGGGGGACTGAAGGAGAGAGGGATGGCGGGGGACTGAAGGAGAGAGGGATGGCGGGAGACTGAAGGAGAGAGGGATAGTGGGGGACTGAAGGAGAGAGGGATAGTGGGGGACTGAAGGAGAGAGGGATAGTGGGGGACTGAAGGAGAGAGGGATGGCGGGGGGGGGGACTGAAGGAGAGAGGGATGGCGGGGGGGGGACTGAAGGAGAGAGGGATGGCGGGGGACTGAAGGAGAGAGGGATAGTGGGGGACTGAAGGAGAGAGGGATAGTGGGGGACTGAAGGAGAGAGGGATGGCGGGGGGGGGACTGAAGGAGAGAGGGATGGCGGGGGGGGGACTGAAGGAGAGAGGGATGGCGGGGGACTGAAGGAGAGAGGGATAGTGGGTGGGGGGACTGTAGGAGAGAGGGATAGTGGGTGGGGGACTGTAGGAGAGAGGGATAGTGGGTGGGGGACTGTAGGAGAGAGGGATAGTGGGTGGGGGACTGAAGGAGAGAGGGATGGCGGGGGGGGGGGACTGAAGGAGAGAGGGATGGCGGGGGGGGGGACTGAAGAGAGAGGGGATGGCGGGGGGGGGGACTGAAGGAGAGAGGGATGGCGGGGGGGGGGGACTGAAGGAGAGAGGGATGGCGGGGGGGGGACTGAAGGAGAGAGGGATGGCGGGGGGGGGGACTGAAGGAGAGAGGGATGGCGGGGGGGGGGGACTGAAGGAGAGAGGGATGGCGGGGGGGGGGGACTGAAGGAGAGAGGGATGGCGGGGGGGGGGGGACTGAAGGAGAGAGGGATGGCGGGGGGGGGGGACTGAAGGAGAGAGGGATGGCGGGGGGGGGGACTGAAGGAGAGAGGGATGGCGGGGGGGGGGACTGAAGGAGAGAGGGATGGCGGGGGGGGGGACTGAAGGAGAGAGGGATGGCGGGGGGGGGGACTGAAGGAGAGAGGGATGGCGGGGGGGGGGGACTGAAGGAGAGAGGGATGGCGGGGGGGGGGGACTGAAGGAGAGAGGGATGGCGGGGGGGGGGGGACTGAAGGAGAGAGGGATGGCGGGGGGGGGGGACTGAAGGAGAGAGGGATGGCGGGGGGGGGGGACTGAAGGAGAGAGGGATGGCGGGGGGGGGGACTGAAGGAGAGAGGGATGGCGGGGGACTGAAGGAGAGAGGGATAGCGGGGATAGAGAGTGAGCCAGAGTGGTGAGAGACAGGGTTGGCGTGGGGTGTAAGGGGAAAGGGGAGGAGAGAGGATGGTAAAGGTCATAGAGATGTACAGCACAGAAACAGTCCCAACCCAATCTAGTCCCACCTGCCAGCACCCAGCCCATATCCCTCCAAACCCTTCCTATTCATATACACATCCAGCTGTCTCTTAAATGGTGCAATTGTACCAACCTCCATCACTTCCCCTGGCAGCTCATTCCATACACGTACCACCCTCTGTGTGAAAAAGTTGCCCCTTAGGTCCCTTTTATGTCTTTCCCCACTCACCCTAAACCTATGCCCTCTAGTTCTGGACTCCCTCACCCCAGGGAAAAGACTTTGTCTATTTACTGGATAATGGTGGGTGTGGGGCAGAGACCCACTGTTATTTCAGATGTCTTTTATCAATGCTATGATGGGCCTAGTTCTCAAAGTTACATTGAAAACTGCTGGTTGCGAATAAAAATTGCTTGCTTTTGTATAATGTTTTATCAAATTTTCCAAAAACATTTCAAGCTCTAAAAGGTATTCTTAAGTTACTAAATATTCAAGGGGCAAATGAATTTATTTCATCTCCTCCAATAACTGTCACTAGAGCAAAAATTGCTTGTTATGGACTGGACCAGACCCCCTCAAAATATTTTAAGAAGGTAACCTAGACCTTAACACAATTTATTTGAACACTTCAGTTAAAATACAAATAAAAGAGAGAGAAATTTAGAATAACAACTATTGGTAAATTTAACTGAATAATAGATATGCTACCTATTACTAAGTAACTGTTCCAAAATAGTGACAGGTGGAATGTGAGAACTGCAAATACTGAAGATCAGAGTCAAGAGTGTGGTGCTGGAAAGGCACAGCAGGTCTAGCAGCATCCAAGGAGCTGGAGAATCGACATTTCAGGCATAAGCCCTTCATCAGGAAGATTCCTGATAAGGGCTTATGCCTGAAACGTTGATTCTCCTGCTCCTTGGATGCTGCCTGACTTGCTGTGCTTTTTCAGCACCAATTATAGTTACAGCCCAAAAAACACACCCCTTGGCAAAAAGATAAATTTCGACATAGATTTTTATATGCAGTTCTCAAATTCTGGAGTAAACCACATCGAGAGATTGCAGCAAAAGTAGCAGTCATAGGATTATACAGCATGGAAACAGACCCTTCCGTCCAACCCGTCCATGCCGACCAGATATCCCAACCAAATCTAGTCCCACCTGCCAGCACCTGGCCCATATCCCTCCAAACCCTTCCTATTCATATACCATCCAGCTGCATTTTAAATGTTGCAATTGTACCAGCCTCCAACACATCTTCTGGCAGCTCATTCCATACACGTACCACCCTCTGTGTGAAAACGTTGCCCCTTAGGTCCCATTTTATATCTTTCCCCTCTCACCCTAAACCTATGCCCTCTAGTTCTGGACTCCCTCACCCCATGGAGAAGACCTTGTCTATTTATCCTATCCATGCCCCTCATGATTTTATAAATCTCTATAAGGTCACCCCTCAGCTTCCGACGCTCCAGGGAAAACAGCCCCAGCCTTTTCAACCTCTCCCTATAGCTCAAATCCTCCAACCCTGGCAACATCCTTGTAATTCTTTTCTGAACCATTTCAAATTTCACATCCTTCTGATAAGAAGGAGACCAGAATTGCATACAATATCCAAAAAGTGGCCTAGCCAATATCTTGTACAGCTGCAACATGACCTCCCAACTCCTGTACTCAATACTCTGACCAATAGAGGTCAGTTAGGAGTCATTCACTGAAACTCCGAATCTTTTGGGACCCAAACAGCTGCTGACTGCTACAGCTGCAAAAACTAGAAAGCCTGATCTCTGAGAACTGGCCACTCCACTTCTGTTGTTACAACTGTTTTTGAAAAAAACCTAAAGGCCTCCTAAACTATTGACTTAGGCTATGTCCAGTTGCCACTTCAGCACCTCTGCCTTTACAAAACCTCTCTTCAAAAAGAAACCCCAGGACAAAATACAGAATAACCTCTTATCCGAACATTAATTATCCAAATTTCAGATTATCCAAACAAAATCTCAAGGTCCCGTAAAAATGCTATCCATTATCCGAACTCTCAGTTATCTGAACCAAATGTTCCCTGCCCATCTCGTTCAGATAATCGAGGTTGTTTTGTAATCTTTTTAATGTGACAGCATTGTCACAAATTCATGGGGCTAGAGACCAATTCTATGAAAGGGTCACTGGACCTGAAATGTTAACTCTGATTTCTCTCCACAGTTGCTACCAGACCTGCTGAACTTTTTTCAGCAACTTCTGTTTTTGTTTGTGTTTGTAAAACATGGAGAATTGAGGTAAGGGGTGCATTTTCAGAACAGGAACCTGTAACTAATGATGTACTTTGCCAGGAAGGTTGGAGGAGCTAAATATTATTTAAAGACTAAAGAATAGAGACATTTACAAATTCTTGTTCATGAATCATAACCAGTTAGCATCCAAGATCAGTGGATAACAGGAAAAACAAATGGAATGTTAGCCTTTATTTCAAATGGCGTGGAGTGTTAAACTATATAATACAGTCAGACCACAAGCTGGAATACTGTCAACAGTTTTTGGCCCCTTATCTCAGGAAAGATATATTGTCATTGGAGACAATCCAGAGAAGGTTCACAAGGCTGATACCAGGTATGGAGGATCCCTCTTCTGAGGAGAGATTGAGTTGATAGGGTCTATGATCGTTCAAGTGTAGAACAATTTAAAGTTACTTTATTGAAACAGGCATGATTCTTCCAGGACTGAACTGAGTTGATGCAGAAAAGTGGTTTCCCCTCGTAGAGAGGGTGTAGGATCGGACTGCATTATCGCAGAATAAGAATTTGGCACACTTAAATCAGATGAGAATCTTCAGTGGAATTCTTTACCATGAAGGGCTGTCGAAGCTGGATTGTTAAGTCTGTTCAAGGTTGAGAGAGATTTTTAATCAGTACGGGAATCAAGGATTATGGGAAAAATGGGGGAAAGTGGACTTTAGGGTTATCAGATCAGACATGATCTCATTGGACATGCGATCACCAATTTTAAATTAAGTGACTGGTCAATCTGCTTTAAAGACCTGCTGTTTAGGAGAAGAATGTCATATTAAATAATATTACATTTTGAGTGGAAGTTTTGATTTTGGTTGAGGCAGAACAGGTCTCTGAAATCTGAGTTAATAAAAGCAGAGGAATCATCTGTTTATCTGTTTGAGCCCAAACTGATTATTGTCCTCATTATCTGGTGGTGATTTGGAGATGCCAGTGTTGGACTGGGGTGTGCAAAGTTAAAAATCACACAACACCAGGTTATAGTCCAACAGGTTTATTTGGAAGCACTAGGTTTTGGAGCACTGCTCCTTCATAAGGTGATTGTCACAACCACCTGGTGAAGGAGCAGCCTCTGAAAGCTAGTGTGCTTCCAAATAAACCTGTTGGACTATAACCTGGTGTTGTGTGATTTTTTTTAACATTATCTGGTGAGGTTACATTAAATGTTCATATTGTTTTTCTGTTTCAAGGCTCTTTACAAAGTTTGGGATAATTGGAGGCACTGTGTACGTCATTTATGACCAGGACCTATTTGGAAATGGGGAGCACAGTTTGGAAGTATTGAAAACTGTTTCAGCTGCGGTCCCGACTGCAATGGATCACTGGGCCAAGTATTTTGGTGTGGAGGTACAGTATATAATCTGAACAAATTTGTTTGTTTTTAATTCTTTGTCTCCTCTTTCCTGCTCCTGTTTTGAGCTGGGCTGCCATTGATACCAGAAATCAAGAGAATGTGGTGCTGGAAGAGCACAGCTGGTCAGGCAGCATCCGAGGAGCAGGAGAATCAATGTTTCAGGCATAAGCCCTTCTTCAGGATACCAGAAGTCTTCAGTTAAATTGCTGAAGAAGCTTTATTTCTGGTGTGAGTTCAGCATGAATGTACAGGACTGTAGTTGGGTGCCTGAGAAAGAATATGAAAAGAATTGTGCCCAAGAAGATGCTGATCCAACTAGCTGGCGTGTTAGGACATGGCAAGCTGGAAAATGTTAGTCCATTCTCAAGGATGCAAAAGCAGAACATTTAAAAATACATAATATAATCAAACTGAGTCAGCTTGACTTCACAAAGGGATAATCATTCCGCTCAAATTTATTCACATTACCATCAAGCCAGGGGATCACCTCTGGTTCGATGCAAAGTGTTGGAGAGCAGAGCGGGAGCAACCCTATCATGCAGAGAAATGTCCAGCACACAAAATGGAACAGATCTACTTAATCAATTACTGTCCATTCAGTCTACTCTCAATCATCAGTAATGTGGTGGAAGAGGCCACCAACAGTGCTGTGAAACTGCACACGCTTAGCAATAATCTGCTCACTGATGTCGAGTTTAGGTTCTGCCAGGGCCACTCAGCTCCTGGCTTCATTACTTCAAACATAGACAAAAGAGCTGAATTCCAGAGGGGAGGTAACAGTGACTGCCCGTGACATCCAGGCTGCATTTGACTGATTGTGTTTTCATGGACCTCAAGCAAAACTAGAGTTGATGGAAATCAGGGTTAGAGTCGCCACTTATAAGAATCATACCCAGGACAAAAGATGATGTTTGTGGTTGTTGGAGATCAATAATCCTAGCTCCAAGACATCTGCAGTTCCTCGGGGATAGTGTCCTAGGTCCTGCTATATTCAGCTGCTTCATCTTCCATCCGTCTCCATCTGAGGGTCAGAAATGGAAATATTTTTTCATGATTGCACTATGTTCAACGCCATTCATGATGACTGAGATACTGAAGTAGTCCATATCCAAATGTAGCAAGACCTAGACAATATCCAGCTTTGAACTGACAAGTATGAAGTAACTTGCATGCCACATCAACTGCCAGGCAATGACCATCTCCAGGTTGGGACAATCTAACTAATGGCATTGCCATCACTGAAACCTTAATGTCAACATCCTGGGGCTACCATTGACCAAAAGCTGAATTAGACAGGCTTTATAAATAGTGGTTTCAAGAGCGGGTCAGAGGCTGTAGTAAATGACTCTCCTCCTGATGTTCCAAACTTCATGTACGAGGCAGAAGTCCGGAGTGTGATGAAATAGTCAAAAGTGTCTGGATGAATGCATCTCCGACCATACTCAAGAAGCTTGACATCATCCAGGACAAAGTAACCCAGTTGATTGGCACCACTTTCACAGACATTGATTCCTTCCACTGCTGACACTCAGTTGCAGCAATGTGTACCATTTATAAGATGCCCTATAGAAATTCACCCAGGCTCCTTAGACTGAATCTTCCAAACCCATGACCACTTCATCTACAAATACAAAGGCAGCAGATAGATGGGAACCCTGCCAACAAGTTCCTTTCTAAGCAACTCCCCATTCTGACTTAGAAACACACTGCCAGACCCTTGGTGTCACTGGGTCAAAATCTGGAAACTCCCTTCCTCATGACATTATGGGTGTACCTGCACCAAATAGATTGCATTTGTTCATAAAGGCAGCTCACTACCACTTGAGAGGCCAATTAGGAATGGGTCCTAAATGCTTCACCAATCAGTGACTTGTACATACCATGAGTGAATATTAAAAAAAAAACTGGCATTCCTTGAGAAGGTAACAAGCAGGTTGGATAAAGGCAAATTATTAGGTGTAATATTGAACCAGTTTTGAAAATCCACATATAAGTTACTGGACAACAGGGTGTTTAATAAGATAACAGCTTACGGTTTTGGGGATAGTATACTGGATAGAAGATTGCCTAACCAATAGAAGACAGAATTGGGTTAAGTGGAGGCATTTTCCAGGTGGCAACCCGTTATCATGTGGATCAGTCAGAAGTCGCATAACACCAGGTTTATTTGAAATCACAAGATTTCAGTGCACTGCCCCTTCATCATAACCTGATGACATGTGACTTCTAACTTTGTCCACCTCAGTCTCACAGTGGTGCTTCCATGCCTGGGTGACAGCTATTTGCAAATATATATTGATGACAGGAAGGATGGAAGTGAATATACTATAGTCCAGTTTGCAGAGGACAAGCTAGATGGAAAAGCATGTTTTAAGAATGACAGAGGCATATAGACCGGTTAAGAGAGAGAGGTAAAACCAATGACTGCAGATGCTGGAAACCAGATTCTGGATTAGTGGTGCTGGAAGAGCACAGCAGTTCAGGCAGCATCCAAGGAGCTTTGAAATCGGCGTTTCGGGCAAAAGCCCTTCATCAGAATAAAAGAGTGGGCGAGAGCTTGGCATATGGAATATGATGTGGGAAAATATGAGGTTATACATATTGGTTGGAAGAATAGATGAAAAAGTGTTATTTATAAACTTATTTATTTCTAAACTTCAGTAAAATGGGAAAGGCTGCAAAAAATGCTAACGTTTGCAAGTTCGGTAGGTTATAGGGAAGGCAAATGGAATATTGGCCTTTTAATTTCAAAATGAATGGAGTTTTTAAAAATAGGGAGGTCTTGTTAAAACTACATGAGGTGTTAGTTAGAATACTGTGAACAGTTTTATACAGACCCCACCACCAAAGATATATTTCCCTCCCTACCCCTATCGGCATTCCGGAGAGACCATTCCCTTCGTGACTCCCTCATCAGGCCCACGGCCCACTCCTGGCACCTTTCCCTGCCATCACATGAAGTGCAAAACCTGTGCCCACACCACTCCTCTCAGCTCTGTCCAAGGGATCCTTCCACATCTGTCAGAAATTTACCTGTACCTCTACCAATGTCATCTACTGTATCTGTTGCACCCGATGTAGTCTCCTCTGCATTGGGCAACAGGACACCTTCTTGCGGATCGTTTCAGAGAATATCTCTGGGACGCCCGCACCCACCAACCCCATCGCCCCGTGGCTGAACACTCCAACTTCCCCCTCCCTCTTCGGCAAGAACATGCAGGTCCTGGGCCTCCTCCACTGCCAAACCGTTACCACCCGACACCTGGTGGAAGAAAGCCTCATGTTCTGCTTGGGATCCTGCAACCACACGGGATCAATGTGGATTTCAACAGCTTCCTCATTTTCCCCTCCCCCACGTTATCCCAGTCCCAAGTCTCCAACTCAGTACCACCCTCCGAAACTGTCCATCCCTCCCCCCTCTGATTATCACCTTCTCCCTCACCTTCATCCACCTATCACTTTCTCAGCTACCTTTCCACAAACCTCACCCCACTTCCCATTTATCTCTGTCCTGGCCCACAAGCCTCATTCCTGATGAAGGGCTTATGCCCGAAACATTGATTCCCCTGCCCCTCTGATGTTGCCTGACCTGCTGTGCTTTCCCAGCAACACTCTCTCAACTCTGATCTCCAGCATCTGCAGTCCTCACTTCTCTAAGTAAGGATATACTGGCTTTGTAGACAGTGCAAAGAAGGTTCACTAGTTTGATTCTGAGTACAGAGGGACTACTCCTAGAATCCCTACAGTATGGAAACAGCCCCTTCAGCCCAACAAGTCCACACTGATCCTCCAAAGAGTAATCCACCCGGATCCATTCCCCTACCCTATATTTACCCCTGAATAATGCACCTTACCTACACATTCCTGAGCACTATGGGCAATTTAGCATAACCAGTCCACCCTAACCTGCACATCTTTGGACTATGGGAGGAAACCGTAGCATCTGGAGGAAACCCACGCAGTCACGGGGAGACTATGCCAACTCCACAGAGACAGTCGGCCGAAGCTGGAATCAAACCTGAGTCTCTGGCGCTGTGAGGTAGCAGTGCTCATCACTGAGCCACCGTGCATGTCATTCTTAAATTCCAGTCTCAGTGTAGAGTTTCTGTCTGAAATGGCTTAACAAGCCAATTAGTTGTTAGTGCCTTGAGAATAATTTCTGTTAAATCTCTGATGGGATGTGTTCCTCACTGATTTGTAGATCATCCCTAATTGCCCTTGAGCTGAGTGGATTGTTGGGCTGTTTCCAAGAGTGTTAGTGGAAAGGTGAGGATTTTATGACAATTGATGGGGAGTACCATTGCTTTAATTCCAGATTTTATTAATTGAATTTAAATTCTTTGAACTAAATTTCCTTGTTGTTGTGGTTGGTTATGAACCAACGTCCCGAGAACGTTAGTCGAAGTTACTCATCCTGTTGCATTCCACTCTGCCACTAATGCCCTCAAACTGCGATATTTTTGCGTGTCCAATATAAAGACAGTTGTATATATGTGTGAACTATATAAATGTGAGTGTATATGTTCTGTTTGTAATTTGAACCATGGCAATAACACCTATACATATATGTTTAGCGAAGATGCTCTCAGTAATTCATGCATCTATGTAAAATGGAGCTAACTCGGCACTATATAGAAAATACTGACCACTTTGTGTGAAAGGAGCAGCTGTAGAACTACAGTGTCTAACCATTTTCATTCTCTTCACAGTTACCAGAGGTTCCCAAGCTGAACGTTCCCGTTAACGAATACTGGAATTCAGGTAAATAGAGGGTTGGTTAGCTCAATTAGCTGGACAGCAAATTTGCAATGAAGTGTAATGCTGGTGTGGGTTCAATTCCTACACTAGCTGAGGTAACTGTAAAGAACTCACCTTCTGAATCTCTCTCCCTGTCCTGTGGTGTAGTGACTCTTGGTTTAAACCTCCACCAATCATCTGTCTTTGAGAGATTAGTCCTGTGGTCTGGTAAGCTTATGGTGACTTTCACTTCTAGGGTACATGAGTAAAATCTCTAAAGATAGACTTCGATGGAAGTTTGCCCAGCTTCGTACCAGCCTTTAAAAAGGCAGTTCAATCAGTTGCTAAACTGGAGGGCACCTGGAGTTACAGTGATTGAAGATAACTAGATTGTGGAAAAGCACTGGGACCCCTGATCCTTCATCTTTTTTCCAGCAGTTACTGGATCTTGAACAATAGCAGCAGTTGAATATATAGTTAAGGGGAATATTGAAACAAAGGATGAGTGGTGTTATGCCTGTCGTTGGGTGTGTGTTGCCTCTTATGAGAGTGAGTCAGGTGACCTGGCACAGGAGCGATGGGACACAGTCAGTCTGACTGTGGAGCAGAGGGGTGTATTCCCTATTTAAGTCTACCTTGTGTTGTAATGGACAGCCAACTTAATTCTGTGAAAAATGAAATGTTTAACAAATTCTAGGGAGATGCCAGCTTTACACAATTGGAATCGTTGACTCTAGATGAAGAGCTAGCACAGGTACATGAGGCTGGTGCCTTGTGATATACATTCTATGACCTGGAGAATATTTTGAGATATAATTCACAAGGTTTTAATTATTTTTGTTTTGCCACGTTGGACCATTCCGCTACTAGGCAGATAAATATCTCAGAAATGGGAGGAGCATTCTGAAGATTGGTTGACTTCTTTGGATAACTTATATAGACAATATGGAATAAAGCAGAAATATGTGAGAAATGCCCAAAAGAGCTGTTGGCAGTTAGAGATACTTAATTGGCCTTCCTGACATTGAGCCATAGCTAATCCATGAAGACGAGGCAACTGAATACAGGTTTGCTCGCTGAGCTGGAAGGTTCATTTTCAGACGTTTTGTCATCCTACTAGGTAACATCTTCAGTGAGGCTCTGGATGAAGCCTTATCTAATATGGTGACAAAATGTCTGAAAATGAACCTTCCAGCTCAGCGAGCAAACCTACATCCAGAGGCCTGTGACCAGTGGAGTGCCACAAGGATCGGTGCTGGGTCCTCTACTTTTCATATTCTATGTAAATGATTTGGATGTGAGCATAAGAGGTACAGTTAGTAAGTTTGCAGATGACACCAAAATTGGAGGTGTAGTGGACAGCAAAGAAGATTACGTCAGACAGAATCTTGATCAGATGGGCCAATGGGCTGAGAAGTGGCAGATGGAGTTTAATTCGGATAAATGGGAGGTGCTGCATTTTGGGAAAGCAAATCTTAGCAGGACTTATACACTTAATGGTAAGGTCCTAGGGAGTGTTGCTGAACAAAGAGACCTTGGAGTGCAGGTTCCATAGCTCCTTGAAAGTGGAGTCGCAGATAGATAGGGTAGTGAAGAAGCCGTTTGGTATGCTCTCCTTTATTGGTCAGAGTATTGAGTACAGGAGTTGAGAGGTCATGTTGTGGCTGTGCAGGACATTGGTTGGAATATTGCGTGCAGTTCTGGTCTTCTTCCTATCGGAAGGATGTTGTGAAACTTGAAAGGGTTCAGAAAAGATTTACAAGGATGTTGCCTGGGTTGGAGAATTTGAGCTGTAGGGAGAGGCTGAATAGGCTGGGGCTGTTTTCCCTGGAGCATCGGAGGCTGAGGGACGACCTTATGGAGGTTTACAAAACTGAGGGGCATGGATAGGATAAATAGACAAAGTCTTTTCCCTGGGGTGGTGGTGTCCAGAACTAGAGGGCATAGGTTTAGGGTGAAAGGGGAAAGATCTAAAAGGGACCTAAGGGGCAACGTTTTCACGCAGAGGGTGGTACGTGTATGGAATGAGCTGCCAGAGGAAGTGGTGGAGGCTGGTACAATTACAACACTTAAAAGGCATTTGGATGGGTATATGAATAGGAAGAGTTTGGAGGGATATGGGCCGGGTGCTGGCAGGTGGGACTAGATTGGGTTGGGATATCTGGTCGGCATGGACGGGTTGACCGAAGGGTCTGTTTCCATGTTGTACGTTTCTATGACTCTACCTAACTCAGTTGCCTAGTTATAATGTGGCCGTGTTACACTCAGATGGCAAAAACCTGTACCATGCAGAATGCCTCTGGTAAGTTTGCCTATACCTGTTGGAAAGGACTGAGCAGAATCTCAAAATTAACCAGCTTTTATTTAAATTGCTTTGCAGGTGTTGAAGCTACCGCGTGCTTCTTGTCCGCTGCGCCTACAAAATGTAACGAATACACTCAGAAAGGCTGGCAGTACATCAAGAACTTAACCAATAAAACCGAGTAAACCGCTCCTTCATTATAATAGTTTTTGTTCATGACCACAAACTGTAACAAAGTGTAAATACCTACATGATAAAATGTATTTGAAATTACCTGTGACCGTTGTCACACTATCAGGGAAAGGAGTTAATATTTAATACTCTCAGAAACTAATGTAAGTTACATGTGTATTATCATTGTCAGTGTGATTGCTATAGTCCTCTTTCAGGTTGATGATTTGGAGGGCAAATAAAAGACCCTGGGTGGGATCATAAATATCACTCCATTTCTTGACTGTGAAATATTAAGACAGATCTCCTAGATGTACTGGTGGAGAGGATGAGATACGTAGCTGGGATTGAATAAGTGACCCAGGATCCTCCCCAGATAGGATGGAGAGTTATGTGGGATGAAGTCCCATCTTACCAAAGTTAAGACTTTCAATTAAATCTAAGTGATTACAGTCTGTACTGTAGTAGTTTTTGTCAGTTTCAACACACCTAGTTGTACTTTTGAATTGTGTTTTATTACTCCCATACCACTTACCTACTCAGTTATTGTGTCCACAACACCGAAAGGGTCTGGTCAGCCCATCCTGCCTGCCCAGCTGAATGAACTAGCTACCCAATGGAAACCCGCTTACTAGTATCTGGTCTGTAACCTTATAGGTTCCAGGATTTTCAGTGCAAATTCAGGTTCCTTCTATGTGAGCTGAGCAACACAAAACTGGATAGTGCCTGACCTGCTGTGATTTGCTAGCACCACTCTAATGTAGACTCTGATTTCCAGCATCTGTATCCTCACTTTTGCCTAGTGATTTTCAGACACCCACTACTCTCTGGGTGAAAATTATTTTCCGCCCGTCTCCTCTAATGCTTCTTAACTGTCTGTCCCCAGCAATCGACTGCTACGATACAAGGAAAGGGTCTTTTCTGTCTACTCCATCCAACTCCCTCGTTATTTCAGCCCCCTCTGTTCAAAGGAAAACAACCCTAGCCTATCTAAATCTGTTTGCAAACCTGCAATTTTCAAATCCTGGCAGGATTCTTTTAATCTCTTGTGCACTCTAAAGCAGTGATACACTTTTGAAAATGTGGTGACCAGAACTGTCAACAAAACTCCAGCTCTGCCTAATCACTGCCTTGTATCGCTCCATTGTTACATCCTTGCTCTTTGTATTCAATACCTCATCCAGCGAAGGAAAACTGCCCAAATGTATGTCCCACTTTATCTCCGTGTCCTGTCACAGTCACTCATTTCCTCTACTCCTGCCAATGCCCTCCTGTTTATTTCCTTGTTTTGTTTGCCATCCCCAAATGCATTACCTTGCACTCTACAGCTTGAATTCCATTGCCATATTCTCACCCACTCGACCAAACCATTAATGTTTTTCAGTAGTTGATAGCCATCTGTTTCACTATCAACTACCTTGCCAATTTTTTTTAGTTGTTTGCAAATTTCCCAATCATTGCCTCCCACATTTAAGTTTAAATTATTAAAAGATGCCACATTTAGCAAGGGACCTAATACAGCCTTGTGGAACACCACGGAAACCACATTCCATTTGCAGAAACATCTGTTGGCCATTATCCTTTGTTTCTATGGCCTCGATTGGAGAGATTTAATTATGGACTGAGATCGCATAGACTGGATTTCTCTGGAGCAGAGGAGACAGTTGAGGCAGAGAATTAAGAGTTATATACAGGGAGAAACTTCTCCACTTGGTGGAGGGTTCAGTGACTGGAGGCATAGCTTTAAGGTACAGGCAGAAGATTTAGAAAGGGAGTTTGAGGAATTTCTTTTCATTCGAAGATAGGTTGAGACAGAAGCCTTCAATATTTAAGGAGCATTTAAGTGTGCAGTTGCAAAATCATGAGATACAAGGCGATGGGCCAAGTGCTGAAAAATAGATGCTTGCTTTTGACTGGTGCAGACCTTTCCTGTAGGCCTCCACGTTTTCTGTCTCAGAATCGATTCTGGATCAAACCCACCATATTCCCCTATATTCCAAGGGCTTTAACTTTTCTTAGCAGTCTGCCTTGTGGGACCTTATCAAATGCCTCACTAAAATCCATGCAAAATATTCACTGCAGTTCCCTCATCAGTCCACCTTGTTATGCACTAAATTGAGCTTCTCTTTTTCTATTTTTTCCTTTTTATTCTTTTTCATAACTTAAACTAAATTAGCAAGATAGGACTTGCTTCACAATAACCTGTTCACTGATGCTCGGTTTGGGTTTTGCGGAGGCCATTCTGCTCCTGACATTGGCCTTAATTTGAACATGGACAAGTTCAGTGAATTCCAGAGCAAAGTGAGAACAATTGTTCTTAACATTAAGGCTGCAATTGACCTACTATGAGAACATGTCAATGAAGTGTTTTGGGTTGTATTATGTTCAGGTACTTTATATGTCATATTGCTGAATCAATTTGGATCAAACTCACCACATTCTCCTGTACCCCAAGGGCTTTAGTTTTTCTTAGCAGTCCACCATGTGGAACCTTGTCAAATACCTCACTAAAATCCATGAGAAATATTCACTGCAGTTTCCTCATCAGTCCACCTTGTTACGCACTAAATTGAGCTGCTCTTTCTATTTTTTTCCTCTTTATTCTTTTTCATAACAAACTAAATTAGCAAGATGTGACTTGCTTCACAATAACCTGTTCACTGATGTTGTGAGGCCATTCAGTTCCTGACATTGGCCTTAATTTGAACATGGACAAGATAAGTGAATTCCAGAGGCAAAGTGTGAACAACTGTTCTTAACATTAAGGCTGCAATTGACCTACTATGAGAACACATCACTTAAATGTTTTGGGTTGTCTTATGTTCAGGTACATTATATGTCACATTGTTGAACATTTTCTCTGAAAGATGAGGTGCAGGGCAAGTTTGGCACTAGGACAGATTTAGTAATGGGTTTTAAATATTTCCTATCAAGAATAGTTTCTATTTTTAAAAAATCCTTTTCTTTCTGAAATTTGTCTTTTTTTTCCAGTTATAGTATAGTTGCACAAGTTCTCTGGTATCTCAGAGGACTGTTTTCCACCATGAATCTCAGCAGGGAGATGTTTTGACATTTTAAAGCTTTGCGTGTTGCAAGGTGGGGTCAGAACCCCATCATCTGATTTTATTTGGGAGTGTTTTGGGAGGGCAGGGAGGGTGCAGTACAGGCAGCAGCAGAAGGCAAGGAAGAGGAACCTATGCTGATCTTACCTCCAGCAACTTGTATGGTCAGTGGAAATCGCTGCATGTTCCAGTATTAGCTACCACCATCTGCATTAATATAGCATTCTCAATGTCATAAAACGTCCAAAGATCATCACAGGAGCTTATCAGAGACAAACTGTTACCTAGCCAAAGCTTGAGATATTATGATAATCATGTAATTGCTCAAAAAAAATTTGAAATAGTAGCAGCAGCTACAGAACAAAGGGATTGAGGAGTCCATCTCCATGATTCACAAAAAGCTACCATCCAAAGTCAGTAGGTAATAAGGAAGGCAAGTGGAATGTCAGCCTTAAATTCAAAGGAAATGGAGCATTAAAGTAGGAAAGTTTTGCTAAAATTATACAAGGCATTAGTCAGACCACAGCTGAAATGCTGTGAACCGTGGATGTGGGTTGGCTCACTGAGCTGGAAGGTTCGTTTTCAGACATTTCGTCACCGTACTAGGTAACATCATCAGTGAGCATCTGGGTGAAGATTCATCCGGAGGCTCAGTGATGAGGTTACCTAGTATGGTGACAGAATGTCTGAAAATGAACCTTCCAGCTCAGCGAGCAAACCTACATCCAGAACCTCAACCTGAGCTACAAATCTCAAAACTGGCTGTGAACCTGTTTTGGGCCCCATTTATAAGAAAAGATACAAAGACATTCGAGGCAGGCCAGAGAAGGCTCACTCGGCTAATACCAGACCTGGAGAGACTCTTCTGAAAAGCAGTTCAGTAGATTGGACCTACACTCATTGGGATATAGAAGAATAAGACAACATTTTTGAAACGTACAAGATTCTTAGAAGACTTGACAAGGCAGGTGCAGACAGGTTGTTCCCCTTTGGTGGAAAAAGTGAAGACTGCAGATCTTGGAGATCTGAGTTGAGGAGTGTGATGCTGGAAAAGCACAGCCGGTCAGGCAACATCGAGAAGGAGAGTCAACATTGAGCATAAGCTTATCAGGAATGTGGCAGGGGAGGGGGCTAAGAGATAAATAGAGTGTGGGAGGGGAAAGTAGCTGGGCAGGCGATAGGTAGATGCAGTGGATAGATAAGACAGTTCAAGAGGGCGGTGCAGAGTTGAATCTCGGATGAGGTGTGGGAAGGGGAGATAAGAAAACTGGTGAAGTCAACTTTGATGTATGGTTGGAGGGTTCCAAGGCAAAAGATGAGGCATTCTTCCTCCAGTTGTAGGGTGGCTTGGATTTAGTGGTGGAGGCGGTCCAGGACTTGCATGTCCTTCATGGAGTAGGAGGTGGAGTTGATGTGGTCAGCCACAGGGCAGTGGGGTTGTTGGTGTGTGTGTGTATGTGTCCCAGAGGTATTTCAGGGAACATCTCTGTGGGAGAGTCTCTCTGAGAAGACACTCTCTCATAATCAGGGATCACACGTTTAAGACAGATCAGGAGGAATTGCATATGCCGGAGGTTGGGAATTTGTGAAATGCTTTACCACTGATGGCTGATGATGTCATTAAATAACAAAACTGAGAAAGAGACAGATTTTTGATCAGTATCAAGGGATATGGGAAAAAGACAGGGAATGGGAGTGAGTAGAGGTGCATCAAAGCAGCCAATGAATCATAGAATCCTATGTGGAAGCCCATTCGGCCCATTGAGTCCACACCAACCCTCTGAAGAATATCCCATCCAGATCCACCACCCCCTGTAACCTTGCATTTCCAATGGCCATACTACCCTAACCTGTATATCTTTGGACTGTGAGAGGAAACCAGAGTACAGATTTTTTTCAAATCCTCACCTCAAAACTGTGTCCCCCGGTCATTGACCCTTCCCCAAAGTAGAATTTTTTTTTCATTCATTCACAGGACAGGGGCATCACTGCCTAGCCCAGCATTTATTGCCCAGAGGGCAGTTAAGAATCAACCACATTGCCATGGTATGGACTCACATGTAGGCCAGATCAAGTGAGGATGGCAGTTTCCTTCCCTGAAGGACATTAGTGAAACAGATGGTTTCCTGTCCCATTGCACAATTGAAACTAATTTCATGGTTATCATTAGACTCTTCATTCCAGATTTTTAATAGAATCCAAATTCCACTACCTACCATGGTGGGATTTGAACCTGGGTCACTGGATCATTACTGGGGATTCACTAATTAATAGCCTAATGATAACACCACTATGCCATTGCCTCACCTATCTACTGATTCTCCCTATCTACTGTGTCTATTGCTACTTCAAGGTTTGCACAACTGCAAGCAGGTTCTCCCCTCAGCCTTGAAAACAACAAACCATGATCTCATTGAATGGCAAAACAAGGCTTGATAGGCTGAATGGCCTACTCCTATATAGTAGGGTCTTACAAAGGTGGAAAGACTTCGAGTGTTTAGGGTCAACACAAATTAAGGTCAATGGTGGGGTGAAGGAAAAAGCAGATGCACATTGATCATAAACATCACACTGGACAAATTTAGGTACAAGAGATTGGAGACAGGAAGACTTGGAACACAATGGGAAACTAATTCCTTCAGAAGTATCAAGTTGTGCCTTGGTCTCAATATTTCAAATTAACCAACTTTCCTTTTCCATTCACCAGCTTTCCTTCAATTAGATTATTTCCAATGGCCTCAGTGTCAACAGTAAAATGCATTTAAAATAGTTCTTAATCATCAGTAATTGTTCTTTTTAAAACAAAGCATCTCCCATGAAACGCAAACCACTTCAGTGCTAGCTTGAGCCAGGAGGTAACACCAGAAATAGGGACAAGAGAAGGCCATTCAGCCCTTCATGCCTACTCTGCTATTCAATGAGATCATGGTTTTCTACTTCAACTCCATTTTTCAGTACTATCCCTGTAGCACTTGATGCTAATATATGGAATTATATAGATCTCAATCTTAAATATACTCCATGACTGAGCCTCTGCAGTAATCCAGATTTAACACCAAGTGGAGAAAGACCTCACTCAAGTCTTAAATTTGAACTGACTGGCAGACAGGAAAAAAATGGAATAAATGAGTAGCAGCCAGTAGCTACTGAGATACTGGGGAGATTACTGTTTGGATATGGTGTCAACTAACATTCTCGATGGCTTTAGGGAAAAGTGAGCATGGTGGGAGATGGAGTGCTTTATGTCCCCCTCCAATGCTGTTTTGATTTAGTTCTTACCCTCCACTTTATGTTTCACATGAGCACTGCCCCTGATATGGCTCTGCTTGTCACATGGATGTTTTTCCTGGTGGTGGAATGTTAATAAAGATATTTATATAACACAAGAGAGGGGATAAAAAAAAAGGAAAAGAAAACAAAAAAAAATGTTTGGCCAGAAGTGACTCCCAATATGTATTAATGATTTAGAGGTGGAAACTAAACATAACCTCTCCAACTGTGCAGATGACAAAGCTGGGTGGGAGGGTGAACAGAAAGGAGGACTCAGAGATGGTTTGGCAAGATTTGGACAAGTTCAGTGGGTCGGCAAATGTATGGCAGATGGATTCTGTGGAGAAACAGGTGGTTATCCAATTTGGTAGCAAAAACTGGGAAGCAGATTATCATCCAAATTGTAATCGATTGAGAAATAGGAAGGTTCCAATAGACCTGGGTGCCCTTGTACATCAACCACTGAAAGGGAGCATGGGGAGATGCAGCAGTTGATAATGCAGCGTGTTGACCTTCATAGTGACAGGATTCAAGTACAGGAGCTGGGAGGTCTTGCTGCTATTGTACAGGGCCTTGGTGGGACCACACCTGGAGTACAGTGTGTAGTTTTAGCCTCCTTACCTAAGGAACAATGTTCTGTCTATGAAGGGAATGCAAGAATGGTTTATTAGACTGATACCTTGAATGGTAGGGCTGATGTATGAAGAGAAATTGGATTGGTTAGGACTTTATTCACTGGAGTTTAGAAAATAGGTGAAGGGTGGGAGGTGTAATCCCGTAGAAACCTTTAAAATTCTAACAGGACTAGACAAGGTAAATGAAGGAAGAATGCTCCTGGTGAGAGGTCACAGTCTTATGATATGGGGGTAGGCCACTTAGGCTGAGATGAGGAGAAATGTCTTCATCCAGAGAGTGGTGAGCCTGTGGAATTCTCTGCCAAAGAAAGTGGTTAAGGCCAAAATATTGAATGTTTTTAAGAAGTCAGATATAGTTCTTAGGGCTAAAGGGACCAAAGGGTCTGGGGAGAAAGTGGGAAATGGAGTACTCAGTTGAATGATCATCCATGATCATACTGAATGCCAGAGTCATCTCAAAAGAACAGGATGACCTACACGTGCTTCTGTTTTCTACCTTTCTCAACAGCCTGCCCCTTATACGGATGCAGTGGCTCTGGGCTCAAGTTTCTAGAAAAGGAATATTGGCATGTGTCAGTGAAATAATTCAACAGATGAAACGCTTTTTTGCTCTCCTCAACACAAGACCAACAGGTCTCATTCTTGACACATCATGAGTGGAATGCCCTCTATGCTGATCAGAGGCCTCTCGAAGCTTTTCTTTCACATTCAAATCAGACACACATTTGGGTACAGTCAAAGTACTAAACAAACAGAACGCTTTGGGACAGAATGAGGTCATGAAACACTTCAATTTTATTCTTTTATCCCACAGCTTTCATCTAAGTTATAATTCAGAATATTTGTTGCTTTCCTCTTTTACCTGGCTCAATGAAAAGTATGGGAAGAACCCAAATCAAAAACACAGACCAACTTATCATTTGTTTGTACAGTTTCTGGTTTTAATTCAGATTAATACTTTGCTATTATTGCACAGTACCAGTTTGACTGGTAGACTTTTTGTTCGAGAATGGTATTGATACCAATCAGGATCCACTTACTAATCAATCAGCGCTTCCCTTGCGTGCAGTATAAATGTTGGGTTTCCTATTTGAATTAACATTCTTGCAACTTGTTCTGATGAGTGCAAGATTATCTGAGGGGTAACTTTCTCACACAAGAGGGTGGTGCATGAATGTAAAGGAAACAGAGGCAGGTAATTGGAGTTTAGATCACTGTTGAATAATCTGATGAGCAAAATGAGTGAGGGTTGGGATGACTATCCCAACCTGGTGAATATTCCAGCTGAATTGTATACTCTCTTCATTCAACACACAGACACATCCAAATTCCTGGTCAGATTTTACCAGTAATGATTGGGGATAATGAGAAGTGAGAACTCCCTTCATCCTTAAAACTGTGTTTTGTTATTAACATACCCCTAAAAATCAGCAAATCCTGCATAGACCGAAGGTCTAACTTAGCACTTTCCGACTCAAATCATCCCTATTCACTATTGCAACAGGGAAGCTAATCACAGCATTTGGAGGAAAAAGTGATTTAAATTTATATAGCACCTTTCCCCTGCTCTTCCTTGAATACAGCCAGGGGATATCTTACATCCAAAGGAGGCAAAAGATAGAGTCTCTGCCAAAAGCTTCCACTGAAAGGCAGCACCTCTGACGATGCAGCATTCTCTCTGTAGTGTACAGGAATGATCTGTGCTCAGGTTCCAGACTGGGAACTGCACTCACTACGGTCTGATTAAGTAGTAAGAATGCTACCAACTGAGTTATGACTGACACATTTAGTTTTAAATCCAGTGGACAATGTCATGAGGAGGTGCCAAATGAACACTACAATTTCCCAGCAGTCCTCAGGACAATGGACTTGCAGCTATAAAGAGTGACGCAGGTCAGAACCTAGGGAGAGAAACGGAGGGTAATAATTTTAGAAGAAGGAATTGATTTCACTCCACAACCTCAGCAATATGGATTTTATTTTTGTGTTTCTCCATGAAAATGAAAGCAGCGTATCACAACTGGAAAAAAATGTTTTAAATGCATTTTTCCCCTCGTTTTAAAATGCCGCCATTTCAAAGCAGCTGTTAGTGCAGGTTTTGATGGTGAAATTGCTCCGAAAGCTGTTGAGATTCCTCCTGCTGAGAAACAAATCCGTTCCAACACTGAATATTTAAATGTTAAACATAGCAATTATTTACAGATTAGGTGCCCTGCCATAGAGGCAACAATTATGGACAGACAAGAAACAAAATATTCTCCTGTTCCAATGTAGTTGAAGACTTGAACTTCCCCCATCCTCCCAAATGTGTGATCCATTTAGTCCTTTCTGAACACCATACCCCCCCTTAAAAAATAACTCACATCCACAACTCCCTCCCCCCCCCCCACCAACAAAAAAATTGATTCTTGCCAGGGTGCAACTCCATGGACTTTTGCCAACCCAGACAACATTGGACAAGTTGCTGGAGATCCAACTCAGTCTACCTGTTGGCATGCACTGTTTTCATCTAGACAGTGCATGCCATGGGGAAATCCTGCCTGTTTTTCTGCACCAACTACCCACCCCCACCCAACCCGCCACTCTCCCACCCCAGCTTAGGAGAGTCCAGATGCTATGTCACATCAGCCCAGTCACCTGACAAGAGATCGACACAGAAGCCATTTGCTCCTTGGCGCAGTGGAATATTTCCTGGGGTGTTGCTTGGCAAGATGAAAGATAAGAAAATACAAAGAAGATTCATGGCTGGAGCTGTTGTTGCAGTATCACCAAGATCTGTTTACTCAATGAAACAGTGAGAGACCAAATGGAAATGCAGGTTACATATGGATCCAAATTGTGACTAAAAGTTGTACCAGCTCCACGATTATACCGTGCCATTAAATTCTGGGTCATAGATAAATCCTAATTGCACATTTATCATATAGGATTCAAGGGAGATCACCTGGTCGTGTGCAGGCCTTGGATATTGCTGAGAAGAGACACGCTGCTGAAACTTCTCAACTTGCAGTGATTAGAACAAAGACAAAATTCTAAACTTCCAATGAACCCAATTTATTCTTCACATTTTTAATATAGATTATTGAGTGCACTTGAACTTCGGTATTCTTGCCTTTGCCCTGATGATTGCAAGATGAAAAGCTTCCGCAACAAGTCCCTGTTCCCAGCAAGGTTCAGGAACTGTTGCTGGTGTTTTGGAAATAATGCTTTGCAATTCCACCCATTCAAAGTGAAAACCTCATTGTAAATATCAAATTGAAATGTTTTGATCCAAAGCAAAATAATGAAAAAGAGAGTGACATTTCAGCTATTGGTGGAGCAATGAACAGAATGCTGTGTTCATTCAACATTTCCAGCAGCTATCATGAACTAAACCACTTTGGGAGGTTTCAAGTCTTCTACAACATTAAGGATTAGGGAATGTTCCTAAACAATGAGAACATATACAACTCAAATGATATTCAGAGTAATAAAGTGATAACATTTACAATGCCTTTAGCAATCAGTCAACTATTAATCATTGCAACATTCATGCTTGTTCCCAGACACTTGCCTTTCATTTTTATGATCTAACCCTTTAGTTGGGAACACAGCCAGAGTTTGGTTCATTTGAGTCTTTTATTCCCCTTTCCCATCTACATGGGAGAGAAGGGGTGGCAGTTCAGTGATTTTTAACAATGACACAACTGTACTGTTGATACAACAAACCTGACTGCATAGACCATGCTGAATGCTCACTGTGACCACAAAAAACACACTGCCATTTTAAGCCGTAAGCAAGAGCTAAGTGAGGTTTTAATTTTTCTTGAAAATCTCAAAACCCGACAAATGGAAAGAAAATAGTCAAACGCACAGGGCTTCCTGTTGCTGCAGTAACAGATGGGGAGAGAAGGGGGAAAATTGTCTCTCAACAGCAGTGAGGGCTCCACAGCTTTAAACAAATTCCAGAAGGCCACAACTATTTTCACATAAAATTGCCAATCCAAATAGAAACATCTGCAAACTGGAGCTCAACTGATCCTTAAGTGAAATTTAAATCAATGGCTTCAGTACTGTCAATACAGCAATGCCTTGTGATCACTGAAATGGTCAATTTTGGTTGGAATCTTTTTAATATTTTTTCTAAAATCAAAGAAACCTTCTTGCACTTAAAACTAAAAAATATTTACACTATTTCCTAAAGATAGCAACAGGTGGACTTTTTAATCTTCATAAATCAGTATTTTTTCCAAGTTTTCCAATGCTATGTACTCCAGGTATAAGACAATGCCTTGCAACAGGCCTAGACTTCATGTGAACACTCATCCTCCTACTCTTTCCCCATTGGTATAAACACCAAATTCACCTTACTACTTATCCCCTGTAGTCATGAATTAATGTGCTCACACCATGGCCAATGTACCATTGTACTGAATTAACCAACCAATCTCAATAAATCATCCTAATCCTCTTTCCATCCTGATTACTCACTACAGAGAAGGTCTTGGGAGATAAAATTCCATCTTTTGCTTCTGATTCTGCACAGATACTTGTACACCCAATCCACCCATTGGTTTAGTGGATTCTTCATAACTTTGAATGCACACATTTATAAAATGTCCAGCATTCCCAGGCTAGCAATAGATTTTTCTGCCTTTTCTGTATTTACCACCTTCCTTCACTGGGGAGAACTGAACTCCAAATGGAGTGTCTTCACTGGTGGAGAAGAGCAAAAATAGGAGGCCGCCAGTATAATTGCCAAAAATCAAATTAGGAATTTAGAAGAATTTTTACCCAGAATGTGTTGGCAGTGTGTAACTCATTACCACATGGATTAATTGAGATGATTAGTTTAGATGTATCTTTGAGGGGAGTCTGGATAAGGAAAGAAAAGGAGTGAAGGTGCCAGATTTATAATCCTTTGGAAAATCGCATTCTAGTGACATAATGTTGACTTTATTTCTGTTGTTTGCACTATGAGTCTAGTGATATTTTAAAAGGGTACATGCAGACAGCAAGCAGTAGCAGCATGAAGTGGCAGACAACTGAGTTACTGTGACAATAAAGACTTCTAATAACTGAAAAGTCTAGCCTATACAAATTTCTGTTTTTAAACCCATTTGCAAATTTCTAGTGTGACTTAAAATCACTCAGATACATTTGTCCCTAAAGCTCATGAGTAAAGTGTAAGTGGGATATAATTCAATGGGTGGCCATCATCCTGGGTGAGAAAGATCAACTCATGTTTGAGCTGCAAGTGCATGAGGTGCAGACCATCTCAGACAAGGGAAAACATAAGCACAAACACTACTGCAGATCTCCCAACTGTCAGCATAGTGGATTGTCATCATTGATTGGAAATTCAACTAGGCCAGTAACAAAAAACATCAGCATCTGCTGCAGGAGCAAAACATTCTACAGCGACAGTGACTTCCAAATTCCCCAAAGCTCCTCTCATTATCCTGCAGATTGCAAGTTAAGAACATGGGTTGAATGCTGTCAAGTTTATCCAGACAGCTGTAACTATCTAGACTGTTGTAACTACCAATAATAGTCGTTATGTTCAATACCACTGTGGGTAAAGCAGCCCATTGATAGACACTTGAGCTATTATTCCAAATATCCACACAATTGGTGTTCCTCAGCTGTGGTGAGCATGCTCAATGAGATGCAATGGAAGAATGTGCAACACCCATCGACTCCATCCTTCTGTTATTAAGGAAGCTATTGTAGGGTATTTAAAAATTTGTCATGTGATCAGGCAGAGCTAACATGGCTTGGAGAAAGGAATATCCTATTCAACTAATTTATTAAGGAGTGTTTGGAGGAAACCACAGAACGTGGGTAAAAGAACCAGGGGATACGGTGCTCTTGACTTCCTTTAAAAGGTATTTGATAACATGCCATTTCAAAGGCTGCTGTGCAAAATAACAGCTCATGGTGTCAACAGTAACATATTAGCATCAATAACGCTAACAATTAGTTAACAAATAGAAAGTAGAAATGAGGCAGTTTTCTTTATAGAATGCTCAGGGGTCAGTGCTGGTGCCTTAACTATGTGCAACCAATACTGATAACTTTTGAGCTGGGGGTGTAATGAAAGGATGTTAAACTTTACTGATGACACCAATATAGCTGAGGAAGTTGTCAAGAGGAGGGAGAAAGCCTGCAAAGGGATAGACAGACCACAGGAGTGAACAAATAAATGGAGTATAACGTGGGGAGAAGGTGAGTGCATTCACTTTGACAGGAAGGTAAGAAAAGTAGATTATTTAATTGACAAGGTTTACAGTTCCTGGGAGGTACAGAAGGATCTGGCTGTCCTAGCATAAGAATCACAAAAGTTTGTATAAAAGTACATCAAGTGACTAGGAAGGCAAATGGAATGTTAGTGTTTATCGAAAGGGGGTGGAATCTGAAAGCAAAAACATTTTATTGTGGCTGTACAGGATCTGAAAACATATCAAAAAGTATGTGTACAATTTTGGACTCTCACTTGAAAAAATGCAATTATGTTAGAAACAGAACAGAAAAAGGTTAATTCAACTCTTCCCTGGGAATAAAGGGTTTATCTTATGAAGAAAAGATGGCCAGGTTGGATCTTTACCCATATCTTGGAAGAACTGAGAGGCAATCTCACAAACATATTAAGCACAAAGGAGATTCCGAGGGGAGTCTAGTACTTGAGGGAGAGATTAGAACAAGAACACCCAGTTTAAGAATCAGCAGAATCACATACAGGAGATACAAGACCTTTTGCCCGAGGATTATTACTACTTTCTGTAGAATTCTGTTCCCTGGGAAATGGTGGAGGCTGAGTTCCCTAATCTCGTCATGCAGGGCTATGTTAGACAGTTTTTTGATGGAGAAGGGAGTTGGGGATTAGGAAAGAGAGCAGTACACAAAAAAGTGGAATAACAGCAGAATTAAATCAGCAGTAATTGTTTTGAATGGCAGAACAGATTCTAAAGGAAGAAAGGATATTCCTGCCCGTAAGCCCTATGCTCCACTACCCAAAACAACAGGTCACAAGGTCTGGAAGTCCCAACCTAACAGTACTGTGAAAGCACCTTCATCAGTTTGACTGCAATGGGTTTGAGAAGACCATCAACCACCACTTCCTCAAGGGGATGAGGTATGAACTATAAACGCTGACCTTGTTAATGATACCAAAATCTTTACAACAGAGAGGAGATTCCTTGCCCATAACTCCTCTGGGTTTGAATAGATGAATTCTGAAGAAACATATGTATTTTACAGGGAGATGTATTTTACATCAAGACTACACGTGCCATGGAGAATGCCTGAATTTCAGAAGCTATGTTTCCTCGCATTTAACCATGACCAAGTCGGCAAATATGGTGGCTTTAATCCTGCCTGCGGCTCTGACAGCTTTCCAAGATGAACAGGAGTCAAAAAAGTTTAATTGCTGGTAGACAGAAATGTGGTGTTGAGGCGTGATTTTACTGTATAGTGGAATAGGCTCAAGGGGCCAAGTGACCAACCCCTGCTTAGTTGCGGAGTTGTATGAAAACCTTTTCAATTTCAAATTCAAGAACCTCACATAGGAAAACAAATGAAGAGAAGAGGGCACTGACCTCAAACAAAAATTCTTTCTTGCTACATAGATGGTACCTGATCTATAGAGTCCTTGCAGCAAGTTCTGCATTTAGGTTTTGACAAATGTTAAAATTTATTTTTAATTCATTAAAAAATTCAAAAGGATGTTATGCCATAGCTACTAACAATGTAATATGTTTTAAGACAGTAAGCTGCAAAGTACACAAATGAAACAACTGGATAGAAAAGGTGTTATTGAAGTCTGTAGGCTTCCTTAACATTTCAGTGTAACCTTATTGCTAGGTATCAAAGAAAATTCAGCTAATTAAGCTTTGCTCAGGAAGCCAAATAATCTGGTGGCCAAAACACGATGAGTGCCAACAGCTACTGTACTGGTGAGATGCAAGTTAACACGGTTTGGATTGTGTGCACTATTCTGTCTGCTGCATGTTTAACCAGAATGTAAGTAAATCAAAGAGTACCACTGTCTTCCCAAAGATGTCAGCAAATGTAGCTCAGTCCGAGTAGTGTCAAATTAGTTGAACTTGTTAAACAGACTTCAACAAGTTTGTAAGTTACTCACATGGAAAACAACCACTTGCCCCATGAACACAGCACCATTAAAGTAATGCGTCTTCCCACCTCCAACATTAAAGAGCAAAATAAACCTCAGTTTACATATACAAATGAAGAATGAAGAACATTTCTTTTATACGCATTGCATAAGTATATACAAATATCTTGAAAGCATTTTGGCATCTACATAAGCAGCGCACAACTCAACAAAGCTGCCAAACTTTGAGAGAGAGATTATGTTTGACATCACCGATACAGTCACAGGTTGACTGCTGCGATCGTTTAACTATCAAGTTGCTATTGCATTCCAAGTGCTGTAAATGTCCAGCAATGCAATAAAACGGAAGAGTGACAAAATCTGGGAAACAACAAGGATCCAACAGCACTGGTGATGACTCACAAACTTCCAAACAGGAAATCTCATCGAAGTGCACATATTAGACTTTCATCTTCCCTTCAATCCAGTGTTGGGACCTATTTAAAAATACTGATCTGGAAAGTATGGTCTCCATGCCTGAAGTTATTTGCACCACCAAGATTTTACAGATTTGTTTTCTCTGATGAGCTCGAACCTTTGCTCTTTTCTGCCAAATGGCTTAATCTGGGAATAAACTAGAAGGTCATGCCACCTACTGCAAGTCTATGGATGATGAAATGCCATCACATTTCCATCTTATTCACTCAACCCAAGCTGACTGCATCCCAAACGACAAAACAAACCAAACCAGTCATTTTCCAAAACTGCACCAGGAAAAAGGGAAATGCAACATCGGCAGGCCTTTATGTATAAAGGTCTCCTGTCTCTATGCATTCCCAGCACTGCGTACAGTCAGTGACATTCCTAGGTGGTGCTAGGAGCTACTGTGAAGTGCTTTAAAAATGAGGAGATCAAAAATCAGAAGCGAAATAAAATTCTCCTGTGAAAATGAACAGAGAACTATTTTCCATAGTTACCCACACAAAACCGCATTATTACCACGACTGAACAATATATTGGCAGCAATAAAAGGATAAGCTAATATGTTTATTAATCCTCCTTACTCAATGTTCTCACCTCACACTCTTTGCAGCATGGTTACTGCAATCGGCAGACTCGGTATAGATCAGCACTTTTACCTCAGTCAGACAACACAAAAAGGAAAAAAAAAAATCAAGCGTCAAAGTTTTCTTTTTGTAGTTCAAAAGAAAATTTAAAAGTTTAACATGATTGAAATCCAAAGACATCACTGTAGATGTATGGAAAGAGGACTGGGAGTGAAGTAACGCAGTCAGAATGTGGACCTGTCTAGGTCATTGACATTGCTCCAATTAAGTTATTAAAACCGCAGTACGTTCGGAAGGACAAGGACTTGGAGATACCACTCCCACCTTTTCATATGAAGTCTTAAGCTGGACCTTTCTCCTTCTCCAAATAAATTATACACGGGACAGAAAAGATAAGAACATCAGAGACTTCACTTCCACAATGAACCGCATAGCTCGGTCTGAAATATATGGACCAGTTTTGCTTTGAAAGGAATAAGGCCATCAAGTCCAAAATTCTACTTCGTTATTTGCCTTTACTTTTGTAAAACAAAGCCGAAGACATAAAATAAAAACAAGGTTTGATATTTGATGAGTTTTGCAGAAGTTGCACAACAAAGAGACAATATTCTTTCTGTTAGCCTGAATATGGTAGACATGATACACACTTATACACACACACACACACACACACACACACACAGTAGGCCGTCTTCATGTGTGGTCCAGGTGTGCCACAGAAAAAGTGTGCCACAACAAATGGATGCTTTACATGCTCTATCCACTGGCAGTGCGGATCACACCAGAGTTCAAGGCAAATCAGAAAATACTGTCAAGAAATAGTTTCCAAAAAGTATCCTAATAGAATTCCTTTCCCAAGCATTTTACTTTATCGTTTCTTTAAACCTGCTTATTTTCCACGATTCAGTAAACAAACAGGACGAACCTTGGGTAAGCTCACATTAAAACCAAACACGAATCTGTTAAATAATTCAGCACCTTTTCAATCAACATTTGAAGCAGGAATCTGCTGCCTAACTTAATCAAGTTTTGTCCAGGCACAACCATCCCTCCCGCAATTCCAACACTGCCACTTCAATAACTTGCATCACTTTCAGTAAGAGGTCTCCTCTGACTCAGACACTGAGAAGGTGCTTTCTGCAAGACCAATGTGGCTGTCGTCACATTTACTCACTTTTCAGTCAAGAGGTGTCTCAGTTAAAAAGAGCTCTGTGGAGAACAACCAACTACATGAAGGTGTCAGTGTGATGGGATCAAAGAACTCTACAGTGAAAGACCTTGCCTTTGTTTCAGTCAGCATTATAATCATACAACAAAAACAGAAAAATTCGGAGTTCTGAAGAAGGGTCATTGGACCAGAGACGTTAATTCTGTTTCACTCTCCACAGATGCTGCCAGACCTGCTGAGTTTCTCCAGCAATTTCTGTTTTTGTTTCAGATTTCCAGTACTTGCAGCTCTGTCATAATCATGCAAGTTGCATTAATCTGTAGGTGGTCTTGTGGTGTACTGGGTGATGTCCTTACCTCTGCACCAGCAGGCCCGGTTTCAAGTCCCACTCCAGGACTTGATGGCCACGGAAGGAGAGTTCTCATCACAGCTAATCAGGTTGATTATCGCTCTGTCAATCCTTGGGCACGTGGTAAGACCGACAAGCCTCTGTCAGCCAGCACTGGGCCGCAGATGCAGCGCAATAGCCTCCCCATGTTAAAAATCTCCATATGCAGATTCTTGATAGCATCAATCTCACTCTGAGGCATGACCCCACACACGCGCGCACACAATCACATACACGCAATGATCACTATGGGAGGCATGACAAAACAATGCTGGTCCAATTGCCGGGGATATCAAAAGGGAGACGGGTAAAATTTCACCTTTCATAAGTCCTTGAAATTAAACACATGGAGGGCTAACATAAAGAACACAAATCTCTTCAGTGATCTGTTCACAGTTCACAGTAAAAATCTCTTAGTGAAGGCAATGGCAAGCGTTGCATGCAGCTAGGAAGTTTTGACCAAGTCATACACATAAATGTGAAAATCGTCATCGAACTTGATGAAATAGACGGATGGTTTAGCCTGCACTTGATGGATCACCAATCCTGTTCTCTTTGTGCTGTCCTCTGTGACGTACTCCACCTGCTTCCCCACAAGACTCTCGATCACTTCACCAGGCTCAGTTGGCAAAACTTGCTTGTTCTCTGTCATAAGAAACGGAACAATTAAAATCTCAACCAATGCAACAGTGTTATGTTTTTAAATAGATGTCTATTGCAATTGACAGCAATATTATAAATATGATTAATTGTTGATTGATTAGCACCTTTTGGATGTAGGTTTGCTCGCTGAGCTGGAAGGTTCATTTCCAGGATGTTTCGTCACCCTATTAGGTAACATCTTCAGTGCGCCTCTGGGCGAAACACAGTTGATAATTCCTGCTTTCTATTTGTATGTTTGGGTTTCTTTGGGTTGGTGACATCATGTCCTCTTCTCTCAGGGGGTGGTAGAGCCGTCTAATTTGATGTGTTTGTTGATAGAGTTCCGGTTGCAATGCCATGCTTCTAGGAATTCTCGTGCATGTCTCTGTTTGGCTTGTCCTAGAATGGATGTGTTGTCCCTCCTTATCTGTATGCAAGGATACCAATGTGAAAGGGTCATGTAGTTTTGTGGGCGTCAACTAGCCACAAAACGACATGACCCTCTCTCATTAGTATCCTTTCGTACAGATGAGGAAGGACATCTCTTTGACTGGGACAACATATTCATTCTAGGACAAGCCAAACAGAGACACGCACAAGAATTCCTAAAGGATGGCATTGCAACCGGAAATCAATCAGCAAACACAATGAGTTAGACCCCATCTACCGACCCCCACCCACCTCCCTTCTCCTGCACCCCCCCGCCAACCGAGAGAAAGAATAGGAAATGACATCGCCACAGGAAATGATGTCACGATGGGAAATGACATCACCAACCCAATGAAACACAAACATATAAATCAAAAGCAGGAATTATCAACAGTGCTTCGTTCAGAGGCCTATTGAAGGTGTTACCTACTAGGGTGAAGAAATGTTGGGAAATGAACCTTCCAGCTCAGCAAGCAAACCTACATCCAGAACCTCAACCTGAGCTAAAATCTTCTTAAAACTCATTAGCACCTTTTGTTACAGCTTGTTAACATTAAATAAAGCATAACGAAAGCCCCACTTTCCCTTTGCAATAGTCCCTCAACTGCTCATCCAATTTTTGACATTGTGTTGTACCATTAGTAACCTACATTATTGCAAACATTAGTCATCCTTTACTAACATGATTATCTTTCTACACTGCTTTATAAAATTATTGAAAAGTTAATTTAAAGAACTTCTTTCACAGGATGTGGGAGTCACTGGCTCAGCCACCATTTGTTATCTATTCCTAACTGCTGTCTCAAAGTTGTTGGTGAGTGAATCTCTTGAACCATTGTAGTCTGAGACATAGACATCCCATAGTATTGCTGGGGAGAGCGCTACAGGATATTGACTGACAGTGAAGGAATGGCGACATACTTTAAGTCAGGATGATGTGCAGTTCGGAGGAGATCTTGCAGGTAATGCATCAAGAGTCTTTGCCTTTTTTTTAGGTAGCAGTGGTGATTTTGTAGATACTGGTGAATTGCGGAAACACCTGCTGTAAATGGGATACACTGCTGTCACCGTGCATCAGTGTTGGAGGAAGTGAATGCAAAAGATGGTGGATGGGGTGCCAATCAAGTCGGTTGCTGTGACCTAGATGATGTTGAGCTTAGAGAGCTTGTGGAGCTGTACGCATCTAGCCAAATGGTGAACAACCTGTCAGATGCCTGGCTTAGGGGAATCAAGAGATTAGTTACTTGCCACAGAGTTCCCATTCTCTGGCCTGCTCTTTAGCCACATACAAACCCAACTGGTCTCGCTGTTTCTGGTCAATAGAGGGTCATTACCAGGCAATTACATGGCATGATTACCACTAATCAGCCCAAGCCTCAAATGTTGTACTAGCCTTGCTGTATATCGACATAGACAGCTTCAATATCTCAGGAGATGCAAATGGTACATTGTGCAATCATTAGTGAACATTCTCCACTCCTGATGTCACAATGGAAAGAGAATTGATGAGACTGCTGCCTGCATATCACCATAAGACCATAGGACATAGGAGTGGAAGTAAGGCTATTCCGCCCATCGAGTCCATGCCGCCATTCAATCATAGCTGATGGGCTTTCCAACTTCACTTACCCACACACTCCCCATAGCCCTTAATTCCTTGTGAGATCAAGAATTTATCAGTCTCTGCCTTAATGCCTCCATTGTGCTCTGTGGTAATGAATTCCACAGGTCCACCACTCTCTGGCTGAAGAAGCGTCTCCTCATTTCCGTTCATAACAACCAACACGAAGTCCTGTTCTCCCAGTACCCATACTCTCTAAGCCACATCAGCTCTGTGTCCTTAAAGCTTCAAGTATAGAATCATTAACCTCTGTGGTTTCACCATTCACCATTTCTGTAAACTGTCTCAGTCGTACAACCTTCAGCGAGTTCAGTGTTAGAGGTCGTGCAAATCCTGCTTTAACAAATTAAAACTTATTTTCCTCTCTAACTATTTAACGAGGTCCAATAATAAACTCCATGGAAACAGCTGAGAATTGGATGTAGAAATCATACTCCCAGCAGGTAATTACCTGAATGTGGAAATAAAAAGTGATGCAGATACTTTGTGAAAATTTCTCTTGAATTAATTGCATCCCTCAATGGTGTGCTGCTCAAATGTTGAATAAGCACGCGTGAACAGAGATTGTCGGCTTTATGACTGAAAAGGTCAAATCGACATTGGTCTGTTCAGACCATCGAGCTGCTCTCTCATTAGGAAAGAGGCAGTGCTGGTGGTTTAACCCATGGGTTACCATGCATCAGGTGAGGGGAGAAGTTGAGAAGGAGAGTCCTTCGTGGCAACCTCAGCCAGTGTGGGAATTGAACCCATGCTGTTGGTGTCACTCTCCAGCCAGCTGAGCTGACCAGCCTCTTCAAGGAATTCTAATAGAGTTTCTCCCCTGAAAAAACTACATAGCACTTCAAAGCAGAATCAACAATTTTTTTTTCTTTCCCTCATTAATGGCTGCACTGGCATCTGATGTGAGCACAGCTTGGAATTCATCTCTATGATTCAGAGACATAGGACTGACCTCTGCAGCGTCCAGTGACCAATGTTAACATGGCTTGCATTGTAAAATGATTCTCAGCTCCAGGCATTATATGAAAGAAAAGGGTAGGATCGACTACAGTGAAAAGTTCACCTCAGGGTCTAACAAATGTGGTGTTAAGGTATGAGGTGGGATAATTGCTCCCACTAGCTCTGCAGGACCTGTCTTCAGCAGCAGAGGGCGAAGTATAGGTCCTTGAGGCTTCATGCCAAGGTTACGATCAGATCAGCTGGAAAACTAACCATCTCCCAATAATAGGGCTTGCCCAGACTGACACTGTATACAACCCCTTTGATGGGCTCTAGTGGTGCAGTGGTAGTGTACCATCTGAGTCAGGAGGTCCAGGTTAAAGACCAAACTGCTCCAGTATTGTGTAATAACATCTCTGAATAGTGATAAAAAAAAATCTACAGAAACACATTGTAGGGCTCTTGTGGTGCAGTGATAGTCAGTGTTCCTTCGAATTCTTTTTCGCTCATGCAGTGTGGTTGACTCTGAACTGCCCTTTGGGCAATAAATACGAGCCTAGCCAGCAAAGCCCTCATTTATGAATTAATTAAGAAAAAGATCTCTCACTCAGGTCTGTGTGCATCATTGACTCTCGACAATTGGATATCAATGCGATGCTCCACATTGGCATGCTGATCACTGTACAGAGAAGACCAGCATGGCTGAGAGAGAACTTTGGTGGCAACCGTGCTATCTCTGGCCAGAAGGTTTGGGCTGAGGTCCCACCAGCTCTGGAGAGGTGTCATGCCATATCTGAAGAGGGTGATTAGAGTTACCACAATAATATCATTGAAACTCAGTATATCCTCATTACCAGAATGGCAGGTGCAATGTGAGCAGTGCAAATAGATTTTTCCTACTACTTAGAATAATATCATTTTTAGAAAATATATTTTAACGAGACATGGGCATCACTGAGCTGTTGCCCATCTCTAACTATCCTTTACTTGAACAGCTAGGGAACTGCAGAGACCAATTAAGCACCACACTGCTGAGAAATCTGGCGTCACATATAGGCCAGACCGGGCTAAGATGACAGATTTCCCTTAAAATGAAACTTGTGAACCCGGTGGGTCTTATAGAATTTGAGCATGTGTCCCTGGAGCATTAGCCTTGCCTCTGGATTATTAATCTAGTAATATTACAACTACAAGGTGGAGGAGAAAGTGAGGACAGCAGATGCTGGAGATCAGAGTCGAAGAGTGTGGTACCAGAAAAGAACAGCAGGTCAGACAGCATCCGAGTGGGAGAAATCGGCATTTCAAGCATAAACCCTTCATCAGGAATGACCATCAGGCTGCGCTTTTCCAACACTAGACATACCACAACTACAGACCATTATTTCTCCATCAACTAAAAATAAATATCGATCACTGCACTGAGCAGCTGGCTTGATGTAGTCCACCATCACAGGGAAAAGGTCCAGTAACAGCACAGTTTGCAATATGGATGGTCTAGTTTAGTTCTTCAGTGGATGCACTGTGTCCACAGCTTTTATCATCAGTTACATCACCATTTACCTTCTCTGATATGTCACCTCAGCCGAGAGCTAACTGGCTGTGACCAGAATCATGTGCTGAAGACATCAAAAATACTGATTTTTGTACTCTGTATAAAATTCCAATGTCTTTGACACTGACACTTTTAAAAGATTGCTAATAAGTTGTACAGCAACAACAGAAAACATTATAACTTCAGGCTTGTCCAAGACTTGGTAGTAGGCTGTCTGCATGCATTTAATTGAAGACTTTGCAGACATTATTTTCTCAGAGAAAAAATAAATTCTGTGACTTACCAAAGCAGGAAGAGGAAGATACATTAGTTCTGCAAATGGTTCTTCACTCTAAGAAAGAGGCTCTAATCTCACAAATCTGAGACTTCTATCCATTCCCAACTGTAAACTGCTTCAACTGGGATGAATTCTTTCCGGTGGTATTCTTGAGTATTGTCTGTTGTGGTTCTATTCGCCAAGCTGGGAATTTGTCTTGCAAACGTTTCGTCCCCTGTCTACGTGACATCCTCAGTGCTTGGGAGCCTCCTGTGAAGCGCTTCTGTGCGGTTTTCTCCGGTATTTATAGTGGCCTGTCTCTGCCGCTTCCGGTTGTCAGTTCCAGCTGTCCACTGCAGTGGCCGGTATATATAGGGTCCAGGTCGATGTGCTTATTGATTTGAATCTGTGAATGAGTGCCATGCCTCTAGGAATTCCCTGGCTGTTCTCTGTTTGGCTTGCCCTATAATACTAGTGTTGTCCCAGTCGAATTCATGTTGCTTGTCGTCTGTGTGTGTGTGGCTACTAAGGATAGCTGGTCGTGTCGTTTCGTGGCTAGTTGGTGTTCGTGTATACGGATCGTTAACTGTCTTCCTGTTTGTCCGATGTAGTGTTTTCTGCAGTCCTTGCACGGGATTTTGTACACTACATTGGTTTTGCTCATGTTGGGTATCGGGTCCTTTGTTCTGGTGAGTTGTTGTCTGAGAGTGGCTGTTGGTTTGTGTGCTGTTATGAGTCCTAGTGGTCGCAGTAGTCTGGCTGTCAGTTCAGAAATGCTCCTGATGTATGGTAGTGTGGCTAGTCCTTTGGGTCGCGACATGTCCTCGTTCCATTGTCTCTCCCTTAGGCATCTGTTGATGAAATTGCGAGGGTATCTATTTTTGGCGAATACTTTGTATAGGTGTTCCTCTTCCTCTTTTTGTAGTTCTGGTGTGCTGCAGTGTGTTGTGGCCCTTTTGAATAGTGTCCTGATGCAACTTCGTTTGTGTGTTGGGGTGGTTGCTTTCATAGTTTAGCACTTGGTCTGTGTGTGTGGCTTTCCTGTAAACCTTTGTAGTGAATTCCCCGTTCGGTGTTCTCAGCGGCAGAGACAGTTCGGTGAACACCGAACGGAGAATTCACCACAAAGGTTTACAGGAAAGCCACACACACAGACCAAGTGCTAAACTATGAAAGCAACCACCCCAACACACACAAACGAAGTTGCATCAGGACACTATTCAAAAAGGGCCACAACACACTGCAGCACACCAGAACTACAAAAAGAGGAAGAGGAACACCTATACAAAGTATTCTCCAAAAACAGATACCCTCGCAATTTCATCAACAGATGCCTAAGGGAGAGACAACGGAACGAGGACATGTCGCGACCCAAAGGACTAGCCACACTACCATACATCAGGAGCATTTCTGAACTGACAGCCAGACTACTGCGACCACTAGGACTCATAACAGCACACAAACCAACAGCCACTCTCAGACAACAACTCACCAGAACAAAGGACCCGATACCCAACATGAGCAAAACTAATGTAGTGTATAAAATCCCGTGCAAGGACTGCAGAAAACACTACATCGGACAAACAGGAAGACAGTTAACGATCCGTATACACGAACACCAACTAGCCACGAAACGACACGACCAGCTATCCTTAGTAGCCACACACACACAGACGACAAGCAACATGAATTCGACTGGGACAACACTAGTATTATAGGGTAAGCCAAACAGAGAACAGCCAGGGAATTCCTAGAGGCATGGCACTCATCCACAGATTCAATCAACAAACACATCGACCTGGACCCTATATATACCGGCCACTGCAGTGGACAGCTGGAACTGACAACCGGAAGCGGCAGAGACAGGCCACTATAAATACCCGAGAAAACAGCACAGAAGCGCTTCACAGGAGGCTCCCAAGCACTGAGGATGTCACCTAGACAGGGGACAAAATGTTTGCAAGACAAATTCCCAGCTCGGCGAACAGAACCACAACAACGAGCACCCAAGCTACAAATCTTCTACCATGAGTATTGTCTATTTGAACCATTAAGGTTTTTCTCCTCCACCATCTCTCTTCTAATCAAATAGTGACAGGTGCCTTAGGATGGGTCAAAACCGATCACTCACAACTATCCTGCATGAAAAGGACTTTTTGTTGGCGGGGGGCACGCTGGGCGAGAGATCATTTCAATCTTTGACGTGTTTGACTGACCATGTATTTTTTCACCCACTGTTTTCCTGAAAAAGCATGCTGTCTCTTCCTTTAAAATCAGTCATGTCGATTCTGTTCACTGAGGGGGTAAAGCTGAGCACTCCAGCTGATGTTTAACTGGATGGCCAACCAGAAAGTTAAGACTCCATGAAACTGCTACTGCCTGAGGGGCCCCAAGTTATTCAATGCAGGTAGTGGTTGAAACCAAGAGGTGACCGACCTGAAAACCCAACTGCTTCTCCCCCACTGTCTAACCTGTGGGGTGATTATCAACACTTATTTACATTGGAAACTAATCCAGCAGCTGGTAAACATTCATCAGGCTTTGAGTGTACAATTCCGCAGCATTACGTACCTGAATCTGGCAGGATACGGAGATCTCCCTCTTTGTAGTCCTCCAGTAGCTGGTACATATACAGTACAGGGTCCTTTTCATATGTGATATAATACCACGTTGTCATGACAGGTGCACGAGCCAACACCATCCCTCTCCATTCGTTCTTCGATCCATCATCCTTCTCGAACATGTGCTCGACTGCTTTCCCCACTATGAGCTCTGCCAGGTCAGCATCCATTATTTTTGTTCGACCTGTTGGAAAGCAGGAGTCACAGCTCAATCCTGTTTGTAATAATGCAGCACTGAACATGGCCTTTCAACCCACTGGGTTTGTGCTAGCTTGCTCAGTGGGCGTTCCAGTCATTCCCACTCCTCTGCTCTTTCCCCACAGCCTTGTTACCTTTTCCTTCCATCAACTATTTATACAAATACCTTTCCAAGGTTTGTGTTGAATTGTAACCACTGGTCTAGCAAACTCTAACCACTGGTTAAATTTTTTTTTAAATCACATTGGTTTATACAGGGGCAGTTAGCTTGTTGGCTGGCCAAAGGGATGCCAACATTGTGGGTTCAATTCCTGAACCAGCTGAGGTTACCATAAAGGATGCTCCTTCTCAACCTCTCCCCTTGCCTGAGGCATGTTGGCCCTCAGGTTAAACCACCACCAGTTTTCTCTCCAATGAGAGAGCAGCCATACAGACCTGTAAAACTATGACCACCTTATCTTTTACTTCTGTGGCCAACCATCTTAAATCTAGATGTCAACAACTCAGCCTTTGGCAACAGCTTGCATTAAAAGTGTTACAGAGATATACAGCACAGAAAGAGATCCTTTGGTCCAACTTGTCCATGCCAACCAGATATTCTAAATAAAACTAGTCCCATTTACCAGCATTTGGCCCACATTCCTTTAAATGTTTCCTATTCATATACCCATCCAGATACCTTTTAAATGTTGTAATTGTACCAGCCTCTATCACCTCCTCTGGCTCATTCCACACATGCAATACCCTGTGTGTGAAAGAATTGCCCCTTAGGTCACTTTTAAATGTTTCCTCTCTAACCTTAAGCCTATGCCCTCTAGTTCTGGTCTCTTTCCCCCCCCCCCATGTGGGGAAGATGTTGCCTATCCACGTCAGTCATGATTTTATATCAATGACGTTTGATTTGCTTGCCTTTATTGGCCAATGCATTGAGTATAGGAGTTGGGAGGTCATGTTGCGTCTGTGCAAAACATTGATCAGGCCACTTTTGGAATACTGTGTGCAATTCTGGTCTCCCTGCTATAGGATGGATGTTGTGAAAACTGAAAAGGGTTCAGAAAAGATTTCCAAGAATTGTTGCCAGGATGGAGGGTTTGAGCTATTGGGAAAGACTATTTTCCCTGGTACGTCAGAGGCTCAGGGGTGATGGTTGTGTAATTGAGTGCAATAATACTGAATTTGCTCAGGAATTTATATTTTCTTTTTCCGAGGTTGCTGGTTTTGATGAGATGCAGTTCTCTAGGTGCTGGCAAGCCAGGAGAGACCACATGCATACAGATGAACCGAGTGTCAAGAGACTATCTTTTGCGTGAGCCATCATATCCAAGGACAACAGTCTTTACCTGATGTTCATATACAGTTTCTGAGATACCAATTTGCTGCTCCACATTGACTCCATTTTTTCTTGAAGGAAGTGAGGTGGTGGGGGTGGGTAATAAATCTTGCAAACCTATAAAATTCTGACAGGACTAGACAAGGTAAATGCAGGAAGGATAATCCTAATGAGTGGGTAGTCCAGAACTAGGGCTCACGGTTTAAGATTGCAGAATAGATTATTTCAGTCAGTGACAGGAAGAAATTGCTTCACCCACACAGGTGAGCCTGTGGAATTCTCGGCCACAGAAACTAACTGAGGCCAAAAAACACTGAATGCTTTCGATGAGCCAGTTCCAGCTCTCGGAGCTAATGAGACCAAACTGTATGGGGAGTCAGCAGGCTAAAAGGGCTGAATGGCCTACCCCTGCTCAAGGTTTCTATGTCTGTGTTCATTGTCTATAGCCCTCTAAACAGCAGCGGTGAGGTGGGGGTGATATTAAGCGGGAAATTTGAGATGCATGCAACAAGGATGGTTCAGTAATCATGGATGATTTCAATCTCCATACTTCGATGAGAAAATCAAATGTAATATTTCCAGGTTTTCTGAAGACACAAACCTAGGTGGAAGTGAGTATGGCAAGGTTCCTTCAGAACAATTCAGGCAAGTGGGTAGAAATATGGCAGATGCAGTAAAATATGGATAAATGTGAAGTTGACCACTTTGGCAGGAAGAACATAGGTTGTGACAGGTTGTTATACAAATGGACCAGGGTGTCCCTGTACACTGGCCATTGAAGTTAAGTATGCAGGTGCAACAAGTTAAGGCAGGCAAATAGTATACTGGCCTTCATTGAAAGGGGTTGGAGTACAGGAGCAAGGAAAGCTTACTGTATTTGTACAGGGCCTCGGTAAGTTCACACCGAATATTTTGTGCATTTTTGGTCTCATTACCCAAGAAAAATATACTTCCCATACAGGAAGTGCGGCAAAGGTTCACAAGACTGATTCCGAGGATGGCATGGCTGCTGTATAAAGAGAGAGATGGGATCGAATGATCTTGTATTCACTAGAGTTTAGACAGATGAGGGGAATCTCATTGAAACACGAAAAATATTCTGACATGGCTGTACAGACTGGATGTGTGGATAGTGATTCCCTGACCAGGAGGGGATGGGTATTGTCCCAGAATTAGGGTACAAGGGGTCACAATCTCAGGTTATGAGGTAGGTCATTTCAGACTCAGATGAGATGAGGAGAAAATTCTTCAGAGGTGAACATTGGTATTCTCTATACTTAGTGACTTCACCTGCACAGCTTTACATGGTAGAGCCATAGTCATCGCGTCATTCAGCATGGAAACAGATCCTTCGGTCCAACTAATCCATGCCAAACATAATCCCAAACTACACTAGTTCCATCTGCCTGTCCATATCCCTCCAAACATTTCCTATTCATGTACTTAGTGTGTTTTAAACATTGTAATTGTACCCACAACCACCACTTCCTCAGGAAGTTCATTCCACATGCGAACCACGCCGTGTTTAAAAAAAAATTGCCCCATGTCCTTTTTAAATCTTTCTCCTCTCACCTTAAAAGCCCGTTGTGTTGAAATCCCCCATCCCAGGGAAAAGGCAAGTACTATTAACCTTATCTTATACCCCTCATTATTTTATAAACTTCGCCTCTCAACCTATGCTTCAGTGAGCAAAGTCCCAGCCTTTCTTCATAAGTCAAACCTTCTATATCCAGCAGCATCCTGGTAAATATCTAGACACTAAAAGGTGCCAAGGGATTTGGGGAAGGAATGGGAGTATGGCACGGAGACAAGAGGACCAGCAACAATTAAACAATGGTGGAATCGGCTCGATGGACCAAACGGAACGGTGGAGTATGGACCTAATGCCTACACCTATTCCCATTTTCTTTCCGTTTTGAGGGAGGTGGGACTATTACAAATTGGATGGACTGGAACCAATGTCCTCGCAGGTGCTTTTGCAAACACTTTTGGGGGATAGTTTAAACTAATGTGGCGGGGATGGAAACCAAATGAGGTGAATAGTGGACAGTAAGGAGGTAGTAACTAAAGCCTGTAAGGCAGTGATTCTCAACCACCTGTTGGCCACAGCCCTCCCAGGAGCTCTTCTCAGGTTCCAGAGCACCGTGCCCCCCCCTTTCAAACAGATAGACAGAAAATCATTTGTTATTGAAAACCAAGAAAACTTCAACATCCTGACATACTGGACAAAAAAAAAAATTTTTTTTGATAACTGTATGAAATTAAACATCTATCAGGCCTAATGCGACCCTTGAGCTGGGTGCTTTTCTGCAAGTTTCATGATATCAGGTGCCAAAACAGTCGGAGGTCACCTCTTGTTGCAATATCAATTCTGCTCCTGGATTTTGTCAAGGAAACTACCTTGCAGAATCCACTCAACCAAATATGTTGCAAATTTATTCAGCAGATCACTCTTGATCCAAAAATCCTTTTCAAACTGACTGAACTGACAACGTGCAGTTATGCTGCTTACGTATTTCATCGATTCAGTTCTGAGCCCCCATAAACCCTTGGGGCTTCCACTCTCATAGCTTTCAGACTGTGGCTCCTTCACAAGGGAGTCATTCAGCTCCCACTGAGAATGGCTGTTGTAAGGAACTAGATAATGAGGTCAGCATGACTAAGAGGGAGAGAAGGCAGGCAGCAAATGTTGAATGCAAAGAGGCAGGTGACCTAAGATGCATTAATTTTAATGCAAGAAGTGTAGTAGCTAAGGCAGATGAACTTATGGCTTGGATTAGTACCTGGGCGTATATGTTATTGTTATTAGTGAGACTTGGTTGAGGGTAGGTCATGGTTGACAACTAAATATCCCAGGATATAAATGCTTCAGGCGGGATAGAGGGGGAGGTAGAGGGTTGGAGGAGTTGCATTACTAGTCAGAGAGGATATCACAACTGTGCTGAAGTAGGACACTATGGAGGACTCAAGCAGTGAGGCAGTATGGGCAGAACTCAAATAGAAAAGGGTGAAGTAACAATGTTGGGGCTCTACTACATGCCTCCCAACAGCAAGTGTGAGATAGAGGTACAAATATGTAAACAGATTATAGAAAGATGTCGGAGCAAAAGGATGGTGGTGAATGGAGATTTTAATTATCCCAGCATTGACGGGGATTCACTTAGTGGTAGAGATCTAGATGGAGCAGAATTTGAAAGGAGCATCCAGGAGGGTTTTATAGAGCAATATGTAAATAGTCCAACTCAATAAGGGATCATACTGGACCTGGTATTTGGGAATGAGTCCAGCCAAGTAGTTGAAATTTCAGTAGGGGATAACTTTGGGAATAGTGATCAGAATTCTGTAAGTTTTAGAATACTCATGGACAAAGACAAGAGTGGTCCTAAAGGAAGAGTGCTAAAATTGTTGGTGGTGGTGGGGGCAACTGTAGCAAAATTCCAACAGGAGCTGGGGAATGTGTATTGGGAGCTGCTGTTTGAAGGCAAATGCACATTTGATGTGTGGGATGCTTTTAAAGAGAGGTTGATCAGAGTGCAGGACAGACATGTCCCTGCAAAAATGAGTGATAGAAGTGGCATAGTTAGGGAACTATGGATGACAGGTGAAATTGAGAGAAGAGCTAAGAGGAAAAAGGAAACATACATAAAAGGACTAGATGATTGAAAACAGATGAAGCTTTGGAAGAATATCAGGATAGTAGGACCAATCTGAAACAAGGAATTGACAGGGCTAAAAATGGTCTTTAGCAAACAGGGGTGAGGATAATCCCAAAGCTTTTTATTCATATATAAAGGAGCAAGAGGGTAACAAGAGAAAGGGTTGGCCGACTCAAGGACAAAAGGAGGGAAGTTATGCATTAGGGATAGATGTTTGATTACTCTAGGTCAAGTCAACATAAATAGTGAGGAATTGTTGGGTATTCTAAAAGGCATTAAAATGGACAAGTCCCCAGGTCTGGATGGGATCTATCCCAGATGTATGAGGGAAACGAGAGAGGAAATAGCTGGGGCCTTGACAGATATCTTTGCAGCATTCTTGAACACAGGTGAGGTCCCAGAGGACTGGAGAATTGCTAATGTTGTCCCTTTTCTTAAAAGGAGCATAGCAGGGATAATCCAGGTATAGACTGGTGAGCCTGACGTCAGCTGTTGGAGCAGATACGGAGGGATAGGATCTACGTTTGGGAGAAAATGGGCTGATCAGTGATATGCAACATGGTTTTGTGCAGGGAAGGTAATGTCTTACCAACTTAATAAAACTCTTTGAGAAAGTGACCAGGTTGATTGATGAGGGAAGGGGTTTAGGTGTCATATACATGGGGTTCAGTCAGGCGTTTGAGAAGGTTCCCCATGGTAGACTGATAGAGAAAGTGAAGTCGCATGGGGTCCAGAGTGCACTAGCTAGATGGATAAAGAACTGGCTGGCAGCAGGAGACAGTAGTAGAAGTGAGTTTCTTAAAATGGAAAACCATAACCAGTGGTGTTCCACAGGGATTCGTGCTGGGACCACTGCTGTTTGTGATACACATAAATTAACTGGAGGAAGGTATGGCGGGTCTGATTATCAAGTTTGCAGATGACACTAAGATTAGTGAAATAACAGTGAAGGGGACGATCAGAAAATGCAGCAGAATACAGATAGATTGGATAGTTAGACGGAAAAATGGCAGATGGGAGTTTAAAACCAGGAAAATGTGAGATGGTGCATTTGGAAAGATCCAATTCAAGAGCAAACTATACGGTAAATGAAAAAGCCCTGGGGAAAATTAATGTAGAGAGATTTGGCTATTTAGGTCTATTGTACCCTGAAGGTGGCAACACAGGTTGATCGAGTGGTCAAGGTGGCACATGGCATGCTTTCCTTCATCGGATGGGGTATTGAGTACATGAGCTGGCAAGTCATGTTACAGTTTTATAAGACTTTAGTTCAGCACATTTGGAATACTGCGTACGTTCCAGTCACTACATTACCAAAAGGATGGGGATGCTTTGGAGAGGGTGCAGAGGAGGTTCACCAGGATCTTGCCTGGTATGGAAGATGCTAGCTATCAAGGGAGGCTGAGTAGATGAGGATTATTTTCATTAGAAAGACTGAGGTTGAGAGGGGACCCGATTGAGGTCTACAAATCACGAGGGGTATCAACAGGATGGATAGCAAGAAGCTTTTCCCCCCCCCCCCCCCCCAGAGTGGGGACTCAATTACTAGGGGTCACGAGTTTAAGGTGAGGAAGGGAATGAAGTTTAAGGGAGACTTGACTGGAAGGTTCTTTACGCAGAGGGTGGTGAGTTCCTGGAAAGCGTTGCCAGTGGAGATGGTAGAGGTGGGCATGATAGCATCATTTAAGATGGGGAGGCACAGTCGCTCAGTTAGCACTGCTGCCTCACAGTGCCAGAGACCCGGGTTCGATTCCCATCTCGGGTGACTGTCTGTGTGGAGTTTGCACATTCGCCCTGTGTCTGCATGAGTTTCCTCTGGGTGAACCGGTTTCTTCTCTCAATCCAAGCATGTGCAGGTTAGGTGAATAGGCCATGCTAAATTGCCTGCAGTGTTAGGTGCATTAGTCAGGGGGAATGTAGCAAAATGGATCTGAGCGTGAGTTACGCTTCAGAGGGTCAGTGTGGACTTGTTGGACCAAATGGCCTGTTTCCACACTGTAGGGAATCTAATCTAATTTAGACTGATACATGAATGGGCAGGGAGCAGAGGGATACAGATCCTTCGAAAAGAGGTGACAGGTTTAGATAGAGAATCTGGACCGGCACAGACTTGGAGGACTGAAGGGCCTATTCCTGTGCCTGTGCTGAAATTTTCTTTGTTGTATATTTCTACGCTTTTGAACTACAAATGACAGATGAGTGCAATTGCAAAAAAAAAACATTTTATCGTCTTGCATTTCAAAGCAGAAAATGAGATAAACATTGCTTGCATCCAGGCATTTTAGGAGATTTCTGTTTTATTAAATCAAAAGCAAACAAATTACTTCATGAATAATCCACTTCAGATACAAACTCAATATTGCAGGACAATAGGAAAGAAATTGAAACATTGTTCTTATAAATAAGAACAATAACTGAACAGAAGTTTTGCATGTACTAAAATAAAGTCTGTTGTTTTTTCTCCAGATTTGGTTTGTATTCTAAACCAAAGGGTTTGCCCCGTGTTATTTTTTGATTTATCACAGAGAACCAGAGGATATTGTGTTGTAGGAAATGTATTACATGTTTAAGCTCATTTAAGTCAGAAGTTTTGAGTTTTGAATTAGTGACTTATGGGTTTTTTGCCCCCATGGGTTTAATGATTAACTTGAAAGTATTTCTGTAACCATAGTGATATTTAAAACAACTTGGTAGAGAAGTAGTTTTCAGAACCAATTACATAAGGCAAGTTTGTGACAGAGCAAGGTAAACATTGCATGTCAGCATTTCTGGTCAAAAGCTCTGGACTTATTTTGGGTTTGGGGGAAAACCCATAGCTGTAAAAGATAAAAGGTTTTTTTTTTTAAGTTCCTGTTTAGGGCAGTACTCCTGAGAAAGACAGTAGATATAAACTAGAATTGAGTAAGGAGTTTAGAAATAACCCCAGACCAGAAGTGTTTGGATAAGATGCTGAAGAGGTTATTTGAAACCAAGAATTTTTAAATTCAGGTGTGTGAAGTCTCCAGGAAGACACTATCAGATTTTCCAGACTGGGAGTTAAAGTCACAGTTAAATTAAGCCTATTTAAAAGCAAGAGAAACTTTGTCCCCCACTGGTGAGAGTACTGATTAAGGGATGCTTTTGGGTACTGTACAGAAGTGTTCTTGGGACCTATAAACGGAGAATTTTTGGGATAATACATCCATATTTTATCACGCATTTCAAAGTCTGTAAATTGCATTGTGTGTAAATAACTTGTGTTTCTTCTATTTTATCTTCATTGCTCATGAAATAAACTCCTGTTTTCTTATTAAAACCAAGTTTGGATCATTGTGTGTGTATGCTTCAGCAAAAAGACTACCCTGTTAAAAACCAAGAAACAAAACATGATTTATCAAGCTAGATTGCAGTCTGGGATCATATCAACATGATGTACCTCATATATCCATTAGCTACTCAATTGTGAATTGTGAAAGGTGGATTTGCTAACTTCTGTGCAGGGCATTAGAAGTGTAAGCTCGCCTAAGGAAACTGTCCTCTGTATTACATACAGGAAAGATGTCCTGGTCACTTAATCATGAAGACCACTCCTCACCCCACCAGGAATGTCAATATCTGCAGCAGTGACACACATCTAAAATAAAAAAGTGATTTTGATTACATAAATGGTTGATATACTTACTCACACACAAGAATGTACTTAAATGGTTGTGTGGGTAAATGTAGCATCTGGTATGATATTGATTTCACATGCTGGCAGTGAACTGTGGCTAGTAAGCTACTGTTAGCAGTAGTTGTACTGGCCTAATCCCAGAGTACCAGCTCTGGTGGTTATTCAGTGATTTGCTATGTACTTCCATGGGATATTCAACAAAAAGGACAATCCTTGTCACCAGCACAGACAAGTTGGACCATATGGTCAAGGTCTGCACTGTGAACGATATATCACTATGGGTCTACTCCTCCATCAAGATGATCATTCGGAATAAACTCCCCTGAGCAGATCAGCTTTCTGAGCATGCTAATTTTTAAAATTTCATTTACAATATGAGGATGTCGCTGGCTAGACCAGCATTTATAAAATCATAGAGATGTACAGCACGGAAACAGACCCTTTGGTCCAACCTGACCACGCCAACCAGATATCCCAACCCAATCTAGTCCCACCTGCCAGCACCCGGCCTATATCCCTTCCTATTCATATACCCATCCAAATGCCTTTCAAATGTTGCAATTGTACCAGCCTCCACCACATCCTCTGGAGCTCATTCCATACACGTACCACCCTCTGTGAAAATGTTGCCCCTTAGGTCTCTTTTATATCTTGCCCCTCTCACCCTAAACCTATGCCCTCTAGTTCTGGACTCCCGACACCAGGGAAAAGACTTTGCCTATTTATCCTATCCATGCCCCTCAATTTTGTAAACCTCTGTAAGGTCACCTTTCAACCTCCAACACTGCAGGGAAAACAGCCCTAGCCTGATCAGCCTCTCCCTGTAGCTCAAATCCTCCAACCCTGGCAACATCCTGGTAAATCTTTCCTGAACCCTTTCAAGTTTCACAACATCTTTCCGATAGGAAGGAGACCAGAATTGCATGAATACCCCAACAGTGGCCTAACCAATGTCCTGTACAGCCATAACATGACCTCCCAACTCCTGTACTCAATACTCTAATAAAAGAAAGCATACCAAACGCCTTCTTCACTATCCTATCTACCTATGACTCCACTTTCAAGGAGCTATGAACCTGCTCTCCAAGGTGTCTTTGTTCAGCAACACTCCCTAGGACCTTACCATTAAGTGTATAAGTCCTGCTAAGATTTGCTTTTCCAAAATGCAGCACCTCACATTTATCTGAATTAAACTCCCATCTGCCACTTCTCAGCCCATTGGCCCATCTGGACCAGATCCTGTTGTAATCTGAGGTAACCCTCTTCGCTGTCCACTACACCTCCAATTTTCATGACATCTGCAAACTTACTAACTGTACCTCTTATGCTCGCATCCAAATCATTTATGTAAATGACAAAAAAAGAGAGGACCCAGCACCGATCCTTGTGGCACTCCACTGGTCACAGGCCTCCAGTCTGAAAAACAACTATCCACCACCACCCTCTGTCTTCTACCTTTGAGGCAGTTCTGTATCCAAATCACTAGTTCTCCCTGTATTCCATGAGATCTAACCTTGCTAATCAGTCTCCTATGGGGAATCTTGTTGAATGCCTTACTGAAGTCCATATAGATCACATCTACCATTCTACCCTCATCAATCATCTTTGTTACTTCTTCAAAAAACTCAATCAAGTCTGTGAGACATGATTTCCCACACACAAAGCCATGTTGACTATCCTGAATCAGTCTTTATCTTTCCAAATACACATACATCCTGTCCCTCAGGATTCCCTCCAACAACTTGCCCACCACCAATGTCAGGCTCACTGGCCTATAGTTCCCTGGCTTGTCCTTACCACCCTTCTTAAACAGTCACACTATGTTAGCTAACCTCCAGCCTTCTGGCACCTCACCGGTGACTATTGATTATACAAATATCTCAGCAAGAGGCCCAGCAATCACTTCTCTAGCTTTCCACAGAGTTCTAGGGTACACCTGATCAGGTCCTGGGGATTTATCCACCTGTATAAATTCCAAGTCATCCAGCATTTCCTCTTCTGTAATATGGACATTTTGCATGGTGTCACCATCTATTTCCCTACAGTCTATATCTTCCATATCCTTTTCCACAGTAAATACTGATGCAAAATACTCATTTAGTATCTCCCCTATTTTCTGCAGCCCCACACAAAGGCCACCTTACTGATCTTTGAGGGGCCCTATTCTCTCCCTAGTTACCCTTTTATCCTGAACATATTTGTAAAAATCCTTTGGATTCTCCTTAATTCTATTTGCCAAAGCTATCTCATGTCCCCTTTTTGCCCTCATTTCCCTCTTTGGTATACTCCTACTTCCTTTATACTTGAAGGATTCACCCGACCTTACATACGCTTTCTTCCTTTTCTTAACAAAATCCTCAATTTCTTTAGTCATCCAGCATTCCCTTTCCCTACCTACCTGCCTTTCCTTTCACCCTGACAGGAATATACATTCTCTGGATTCTCATTATCTCATTTCTGAAGGTTTCCCATTTTCCAGCCGTCCCTTTACCTGCGAACATCTGCACCAGCTTTCGAAAGTTCTTGCCTAATACTATCAAAATTAGTCTTCCTCCAGTTTAGAATTTCAACTTTTCGATCTGGTCTATCCTTTTCCGTCATTATTTTAAATCTAATAGAATTATGGTCGCTAGCCCTAAAGTGGTCCCCCACTGACACCTCAGTCACCTGCCCTGCCTTATTTCCCAAAAGTAGGTCAAGTTTTGCACCTTCTCTAGTAGGTACATCCATATACTGCATCAGAAAATTGTCTTGTACACACTTAAGAGATTCCTCTCCATCTAAACCTTTAACACTATGGCAGTCCCAGTCGATGTTTGGAAAGTTAAAATCCCCCCCTATTGTTCTTACAGATAGCTGAGATCTCCTTACAAGTTTGTTTCTCAATTTCCCTGTGTCTGTTACGGGGTCTATAATCCAATCCCAATAAGGTGATTATCCCTTCCTTATTTCTCAGTTCCACCCAAGTAACTTCCCTGGATGTATTCCTGGGAATATCCTCCCTCAGCACAGCTGTAATGCTATCCCTGATCAAAAAGGCCACTTCCCCTCCTCTCTTGCCTCCCTTTCTATCCTTCCTGTAGCATTTGTATCCTGCAACATTAAGCTGCCAGTCCTGCCCATCCCTGAGCCATGTTTCTGTAATTACTATGATATTCCAGTCCCATGTTCCTAACCATGCCCTGGGTTCATCTGCCGCTTGCAATGAAATTAATGCCCTGACTGTTTGACTCGCTTCTGTTCAACTGTACCAGTCTCAGATTAATCTCTTTCCTCACTATCTCCCTGGGTCCCATCCCCCCACCTTACTAGTTTAAATCCTCCTGAGAAGCTCTAGCAAATTTCCCTGCCAGTATATTAGCCCCCTTCCAATTTGGGTGCAATCAGTACAGGTCACTTCTACCCCAAAAGAGATTCCAATGATCCAAAAATGTGAATCCTGCTCCCATACACCAGCTCCTCAGCCATGCATTCATCTAATCTATCTTCCTACTCCTGCCCTCACTAGCTCGTAGCACCGGGAGTCTTCCAAATATTACTACTCGAGGACCTCTTTTTAAAAATTCCTGCCTAACTCTGTAATCCCTCTTCAGAATCTCATCCTTTTCCCTTCCTATGTAGTTGGTTCCAATGTGGACAGTGACCTCTTGCTGGCCTCTCTCCCCCTTGAGAACATTTTGCACCCTCTGAGACATCCTTGGTTCTGGCACCAGGGAAGCAACACACCATTCTGATTTTTTGCTGCTGGCCACAGAAAAGTCTGTCTGTACCTCGATTTACAGAATCCCCTAACACAATTGATCTCTTGGAACCTGAGGTACCCCTCATTGCATTTGAGCCAGTCTCAATACCAGAAACTTGGCTATTCGTGATACATTCCCCTGTAACCCAATCACCCCCTACATTTTCCAAAACAGCATACTTATTTAAAATAGGTATATCCACAAAAGTCTCCTGCACTAGGTGCCTACCTCTCTTACCTTTCCTGGAGCTAACCCATCTATGTGACTGCATCTGAGACATATCCCCCCTTCCATCACATACTGTTGCTGTTGCAAATTCCTCATTGCTTCTAACAGTCTCTCCAACCAATCCATTCAATCCGATAAGATTCGCAACCAACAGCATTTATTGCAGATATAATCCGCAGTAACCCTTAAACTCTCTTCAAACTCCCACATCTGACAAGAAGCACACATCACTCTACTAAAGGCAATTTTTGCTCCTTCACAATCTACAGACCCCGAAAATAACACCGTCTTATTCCTCTACAAAACACTGCCCCAGGTTAATTTAATAGTTATGGCTTATGTTTTACGTTTAATCATCTATCGCTTTTATCATCCATCCCTAAGTGCTCAGAGGGTATTCAAGCACATTGCTGAGAGTCTGGAGTCAAATGTAGGCCAGATCAGGTAAGAATGGCAGTTTCCTTTTCTGAAGGGCATTACTAAACCAGATGGGTCTTTCCAACAACGCATGATCATCATTAAATATCTGGAATTAAAGAGTCTATTGAATTCCATATTGATCATCAGCCAGGGCAGGATTCGAACCCAGGTCCCCAGAACATTACCTGGGTGTCTGGATGAACAGTCTAGCGACAATACCACTAAGGCAATGCCTAATTTTAATAATGGAGGAATGATAACCATAACAAGATGCCATCCCAACCTTGGTCCTGGCCTTCGAAGGAATAGGAAGAGCCGAAGGGTAGGAAATAAATGAATGATCAAGAGGGGAAAAAAAACTGTTTTACACAAAGTGATGGATTATTGAATACCCCATTGTCACAGATATCTATTAAACCTCATTTAATTTCAGTGTCTGAAACAGTAGCCAAGACAATAGTGACTCACTTAATTTTCTGTAACTATGAAAAGCACAAAATGGAAGATACCAACAGTTTTATGAATCTTGTGCAACACAGAATGGAACATAGCTACTGTATAAAATGACAAACATGACTCAGGCAATGATGTAACATTGCACTCCCCCAGCCCCTCCAGGGGTGACAGCAAGATCCAGCAGCAGATACGTGAATCAGATCTTAAATTAAATCAACTGCCATAACTGACAGATGGGGCTCACAAATTTCAACTCTGATGGTCCAGATTTGCATTGCTTCACACAATGAATACAAATTTCAAAAGTAAAGCAGTGAGCCCTTGAAGGCTGTTTTGTCTGTTAACAGACACTATTACACTTTTTAAAATAGATTTTGATATAACAATTAAAAAGAGATTTACCTGACGTTGCAGATGTCAGACACTGCTGGTACTCATCACGGAGGTGAAGTGAGTGGATGGTTTGTCAATGTGCTACCAAATCAAGTGGGCTGCTTTGTCCTGTATGCTGTTGAGTATTTTGGAGTAATATTGGAGCTACAGTTATCCTGGCAAATGGTATGCGTTCTAACACCCCTGACTTGTGCCTTGTAGATGGTGGACATGGTTTCAGGAGTCTGGTGTTGAATTACTCACTGCAAGATTCCTAGTCTAGGCCTGTTCTTCCAGCTGCCGTATCTATATGACCAGTCAAGTTCAGTTTTAGGATCAATGGTAAACCCGAGGATGTTAAAAGTAGGGGATTCAGCGACAGTGGTGCTATTGAATATCATGAGGTGATAGATACATTTTATTTTCTTGGAGATGATCATTACCTAGCACTTACGCAGCACAAGTGTTCCTTGCCACTTGCATGGGTACTAGGGCTTTTGAAGCAATTCGAGTTTACTCTCTTAACTGCACGTGTGCTCAACCTACATTAAAAACAAAAACTGTTGGCCCACAACATATTGCTTACCGCTTTTATCTGGTAGAATTTCAAGACCCGAAACCCTTTCATCTTTGAAAAGTTCAATCCCATAAACACAGTCGAATTCATCATACTTGACCAAGAAGAGCGAGGGGTTAACTGGCAGCTGGTCTAGCACTGTGCCCTTCCACTGCGTTACCACTCCAGACTTCTCCTTCCAACCATGTTGCACTTTACTGCCAACAATACTGCGCTGTTTGTAGGCGACTGGGTCACTCGAATCTGCTTTGGTACGCTTCCTTGGAGATAAAAAGCAACAAAAACAGCAAAAATTTACATTTGTTCCATTTCATCACAATCTCATTAATTGCAGACCAAGTGCAATCATCCCAAATTCTAACAGGTGGTTGGAACTGCCAACTCAACTTGCGTTTTGGAGTCAGGCATTCTACAACATAGATTAGAGTCCAGTCATTAGGGCTCCATAGGAACCTCCTCCATAGCTTTACTACACCTCACGCTCTAAAACACATTCTCTTCCTTTTCACCCTCTATTCCTCATCTACTGCCTATGCCATTCATCATAATTACTTCTCTTGACAGGTCTTTATATTCTATCCATTTTGAGTGAAGAATGGCTCTTCAATCCCTCCGTGGATTTAGTAGGGACCATCCTACACTGATGCTTATGGTCCCTAGTTTTGGACCCTGACAGTGGAAAGTCTTTTTGAACATATGAAATCAAAGAACAAGAGTAATCCACTTGGGCCCCTGGGAAGTGTTTTGAGCATCAATTCGACATTCCTCTATATCCCTGATAGTCTTTCATCCCCTTAGTCATCAAAAGTCTATTCACTTCTGCCTTAAGAGTATATAAAGATTGTGGTTCATATTTGCCTATATCTACTCATTTGGAAATTTAAAACGCCTTTATCAAATAATTTCTCAATTTGTCTTGTTGCCAAATCTTCCTAAAAGGACAAAGATACAGGATTACAGGTGAAGGTGACCATACGACCATAGGAGCCCAACATAGTCCATTCAGTCCATTGGGTCTGCTCCACCATTCCATCATGGCTGATGGGTGTTGAAAAACCTATTTTTCCACTTTCTCCTCATAACATTTGACAATCAAGAACTTACCTCTGCTTTAAATATACTCCATGACCTGGCCTCCACAGCCCTCTGCAGCAATGAATTACACAGATTCAACAATCTCTGGCTGAAGTAGTTCCTCCTCGTCTCTGTTCTAAAAAGGGTCTTCCCTTCCCTCTAAGGCTGTGCCCTCAGGTCCTAGTCTCTCCTGCTAATGAAAACATCTTCCCAACATCCACTCTGTCCAGGGCATTCAGGTCCATTCTGTGAAACTTACAGAATACTATCACACTATTATTATAGAATCCTTATGTGGAAACAGGCCGTTTCCAATCAGATTCTCTCCTCATCCTTCTAAACTCCATCCAGTATAGTCCCAGAGATCTCCAATATTTCTCATGGGTGACGGATTACTCCTTCGGTGGGTCAGCATAGACACAACAGGCCGGATGGGCTGTGACAGTGCTGGCTGTGATTCTAACCTTCCAAGATCTCCAAGTATGCGGTTCCTGAAGATGCTTCATATCCCAACCAAAAAGAGGGAACTGTATTTTTTAAAAAATTTACTCATGGTACATGGTCACTGAATCGCTGTGGTCCATGTTCCCCAGCCACGACCCATAATGCACAGGATTGGCAGCCTGGGATTTGAACTCCAAACCTCATGAATCCAAGATGAGAGTGCTACCCACTGAACCAAATATAGTTATCCTGATTGCCATGTTTAATGATTTGTGAATGCACCAGTTATGAGACACCTCCCACTAACAATAGGAAATCCATTGAATTTGGAACAGAAGTTATAGAGTCAGATGTACAGCACGGAAACAGGCCCTTTGGTCCAACTTATCCATGCCAACCAGATATCCCAAATCCAATCTAGTCCCACCTGCCTGCACCCAGCCCATATCCCTCCAAACCAATCCAAATGCCTTTTAAATGTTGCAATTGTACCAGCCTCCACCACTTCCTCTGGCAGCTCATTCATACACAAACCATCCTCTGCGTGAAAAAGTTGCCCCTTAGGTCCCTTTTATATCTTTCCCCTCTCATCCTAAACCTATGCCCTCTAGTTCCAGACTCACCCACCCCAGAGAAAAGACTTTGTCTATTTACCCTATCCATGCCCCTCATGATTTTATAAACCTCTATAAGGTCATCCCTCAGCCTCCAACACTCCAGGGAAAACAGCCCAGCCTATTCAACCTCTTCCTATAGCTCAAATCTTCGAACCCTGGCAACATCCTTGTAAATCTTTTTTGAACCCTTTCAAAGTTTCACAACATCTTTCCAATAGGAAGGAGACCAGAATTGCACACAATATTCCAACAGTGGCCTAACCAATGACCTGTACAGCCGCAACATGACCTCCCAACTCCTGTACTCAATACTCTGACCAATAAAGGAAAGCATACCAAAAGCCGCATTCACTAACCTATCTACCTGTGACTCCACTTTCATGGTGCTATGAACTTGCACTCCAAAGTCTTTGTTCAGCAACACTCTAGAACCTTACTATTAAGTGTAGAAGTCCTGCTAAGATTTGTTTTCCCAAAATGCAACACCTCACATTCATCTAAATTAAACTCCATCTGCCACTTCTCAGCCCATTGGCCCATCTGATCAAGATCTTGCTGTAATCGGAGGGAACCTTCTTCGCTGCCCACTACACCTGCAATTTTGGTGTCATCTGCAAACTTACTAACTATATCTATTATGCTCACATCCAAATCATTTATATGAATGATGAAAATTAGTGGACCCAGCACCGATCCTTGTGGCACTCCACTGGTTACAGGCCTCCAGTGAGAAACAACCCTCCATCACCACCCTCTCTGTCTTCTGCCTTTGAGTCAGTTCTGTACCCAAATGGCTAGTTCTTCCTGTATTCCATGAGATCTAACCTTGCTAACCAGTCTCCCATGGGGAAGTGGTTAGCCTATAACTCATATTTCCAACTCCTCCCATTCCATGGGCACAGAAACAGTATTGTTACATTTGGATTGAGAAACTCAACTTACCCCCAGTTTGAGCCAGTGTGGATAGAGCATTTGAAAGAATCTGCCTTCAGATTGCAGCAAAGAGAAATTTAAGATTATCCTTCACAATGTAATAAATTAAGATTACAGTCAAGTCATTCAAGAGTGAAGAATGTCTCCTCACAAAAGGATTTTAAAAATATGTAGAAAGACCCTAAAACCAGGAGAAATAATCTCAGGATAAAAGGGACAGATCAATTAAGATGGAGAGGAGGAGAAATGTCACTCAAAAAGTGGTGAATTTTTGGAATTCTTAACCCCAGGTGGTGTGTGGAAGCTCAACCACTGAACGTGTCCAAGACAGAAACTGACACTTTTCTGGAGACTAATGACAGAATGAGACATGGAAATAGAAGATCAGTCAAGATTTAAATGAATGCTGAGACAGACCTGATGGGCAGAAATGCCTCCTGCTGCTCTCATATGAGGGGCGATGGCTCAAATAAAACCTTCTAAACAAATTTGGCCAATTTATTTTGGTGAGGTAAGGGTTAACGCTCCCAGTAAGCTGTGTGCAGCCACTCCAAGGTCCTACATATGGTGATCATGCAAATATTTGACACACATGGACCTCAAAGGCTCATACAACCGGAAGGAAAATTAGAGGGAATGCTGGTATGGATGTAAGATACAAATCAAAGCTGGGTAAGGAGGGTTGAGGTACAGATCAGCCACAACCTAACTGAATGGGCAAAGGCCCAAAAGACCACGCCCATTGCAATGTTTCTAAACAGGTCAGTTTTAATACAGCCTATTTACTGGTTTCTACAGCTTCTTTTCAAGGCGATCTTGAGTTTCAATCAAAGTCCTGATGGAAATTTAGTCAACAGCATAATGTAAAAGCTAGCTCCAGGTTGAAATCCTGAATTATACAACATGTACACACTGGAGGATCTACTGTGGCAATTCAATGTGTACACTACTTGTAAAAATGGTGGCTAGTTCAATTAATCTACAGACTGGAGAGCAATATCAGCACAGCCTCAGACTGTCAAGACCATTGCATGGCTTCTAGGGACCCAATTAGTTGAGGGCACAAGCATCATGTGATACTGGGAAGGGGCTCACACTGTATCGAAGTAGTTCCATTATATCAAAGGCTATTGGGGGAGGGTGGGAAAGAGTCAGTGGAGTGCTTGTGTGGTAGGGCAATGGTAAAATGAGTGGGATTCGGGAAAGGGGAGAGATTAACATGTTGCTTGTTACAATTTCAAAAGAAACTCCCCATCCTCATCCAAAAATCTGAATTAAGTGCAGGGTAGAAGAAACAGCCAGGGAAACACGTAGCGAATTAAATCAGTACTCGGAGCTGCAGAGCTGGAGACCCTGGGAGTGCAGAGTCAAATGCATGCTTGTTTACAAATACGAACAAATGTAAACACTAAATTTAAAAGTGATGTCAAGCACAGAGCCAAGGGTCAGTGTGGCATTCACCATCAAGCTGTGGCTTGGCACTGCTGTGAACAGGCCATTTCCAGAGCCCAGTCTTGAGGCGATACTGCATGAGCTTCCTCCAGTAATAGTCAACCACTGGGAACTAGAGAACAGCAAGTGGCTTCTGTCCACAAACCAAGATGGCAGAGATTCTTCAACCAGCATTTAAATGCAAGAGCAATTTTTATTTTTAAATTTAGTTTCAAAATGGAAAAACAGGGCGTTGCAACCACAGAAACAGAGAACTTTGAGTTCAAGCAAATCACTGGACATCAGCCAATAAGCAGCAAAGACCACACCAAACAAAACATAAGCCTTTGGAACTGGCTTATATTAGTACTTAGCAACTGTGTCCATAGCAACACAGTTGCTAGGGCTTAGCCACTAGATGCACAACAATGGATGTTATCACAACATTCTTAACTATTATTTGACATTATCCCACTTGATGTCTTCCTTGGGTGAAGTTGCCACAATGCCCGCAAAGGGTCAATGGATGGCAGTGTGATCTGAGTCAGCTGACCCACACTAAAGACTGAAAAGGAAATATCCTGGCTGACAGTGCAACACTATACTGTTGGAGGTGCCACAATGTGAATGAAAATTCTGTTTGGTGCACATTCCCCAGAGATGTTCCCAGAAACATTCCGCGAGTTGGTGTCCTGTCTCCCTGAACATACAGAAGACCACGTTGAGAGAGATGGACTCAGTAGAAGTAGTATTTGGATGTGCAGGAAAATCTCTGCCAATGTGGAAGGATCCTTTGGACAGAGGTGGGGGGGGGGGGGGGGGGGGAAGAGAAAGAGGAGAAGAGGTGTGGGTGCAGGACCTACACCTCTTGTAGTGGCAAGGGAAGGTGCCATGAGTGGAAGGTAGGATATGGAACTATATTGTCATCCCTTCACTGCATCAAAACCTGAAGCTCTGTCCCTAACAGTACTGTGGGTCTCCCTAACACATCAAGGTGGCATTAGTTCAAGAGGGCGACTCAATACCATTGTCCCAAAAGAAAATTAAGGCTGGGAAATAAATGCTCAGTAAGGGAGCAACACATGCATCCCTTGAACAAATAACAGGAAGTGTTCAGAGCCAATTCCACATCGGCAGGAGAGATAGTCTTTTAACTTGGTGGACGTAGGCACATTCAGAACCTGTAGAGTTGTCGCTTCTACTGTGAGCAAATGTTACTGGAATCATCTTAAAATACACAGTGGCATCTAACCTCTGCTGCAGACTCCCAGCATTATAAACCTGAACCACAAACCAGACCTCATTCCACAACAGCCCCCCATCCCGGGCTTCACATAATTTCAATTTCAGCTCAACCAGAAACAAAGTCGGAAATTAAATCCAAGAAGAGGAAACATCACCAAGGTTGAAATGCGTACGGCAGTTTCAGCACTGCTCTGGACAACACACTGGCTGTAATGTTAAGAGAACGCAAAATTAAAAGAAGTTGGAAATTGAGAATGGCACAGCATTTAAAATCACAGATGGCTCTGGGGCAGCATGGTGGCTCATTGATTAGCGCTACTGTCTCAGCATCAGGGATCCAGGTTTAATTCTACCCTCAGGTGACTGTCCGTGCGGAGTCTGCACATTCTCCCCGTGTCTGCATGAGTTTCCTCTGGGTGCTCCAGTCTCCTCCCACAGTGGGAACAATACCTCCCACCTTGTACGTGGCAGGTACTCATGTGACTCAGCCAACATTGTCTATCTTATACGTTGCAGGCAAGGATGCCCGGAGGCATGGTACATTGGGGAAACCGAGCAAAGGCTACGACAACAGATGAATGGGCACCGCACAACAATCAACAGAGAGGAGGGTTCCCTCCCAGTTGGGGAACACTTCAGTGGTCCAGGACATTCAGCCAAGGTGGACTTCGGGACAGGCAGCAGAGGAAAGTGGCCGAGCAGAGGCTGATAGCTAAGTTCAGTGCCCATAGGGAGGGCCTCAACTGGGACCTTGGGTTCATGTCACATTACAGGTGACCACCATTGTACTACACACACACACACACACACACACACACACACACAGGTACACACAGATGAGCACACAGACACCCACACACTCCCTTATAGACACGCACACACACCCACATGCACCCCCTCACAGACTTAAGACACTGTGCACTCACTTCACACACACACACACACACCTCACTCCAGTCAGAGACACAGACAAAGACCCACGTGCACACACATATTTTGTGGGGGCGAGTTTGTACTTGCAGAGTTACACTGTACTTTGCTCAAAAACTGCATACATTCATATAGAACTCTGAGCTCAAAACTGCATGAATTTATGTAAAACTCTGATTCTAATCTAAAAAGTGAGATAACAATCTAAACATCAGGTCATAGACAGAACACAGGGGGCTAACACCTTCAACATATTGTTGAGTTATCACCATTGTTAACAGCTAACCCGAGAATGCAACTTTTAAAAAAAAGGTTTTGTGATTTACACATGAAAGAAGTGAAACAATCACTGTATTCTAACAGATGAAAGGCTTAACAGACAATCAATTTTTCAATGTATAATTTCAGTTACAGCACACTGCAAATTTTTGCTATAAATTCTGTGTTACAATCGAGCCCTCCACTATCACCTGATGAAGGAGCGTCACTCCGAAAGCTAGTGTGCTTCCAATTAAACCTGTTGGACTATAACCTGGTGTTGTGCGGTTTTTAACCATGTTTTTTACAGATTCTTTCGGTTAATTTACACCTCAGCTCTTCTCATCAAGATCACCACACACACTGGTACAAAATTATAGGATAAAGTTCTGGTTAGGCTCCAACCTAAGCAGGAATACAGTTCTGGTCACCATGATTGACTCTACTGTTATAGAGTCAGGTGTACAGCATGGAAACAGACCCTTCGGTCCAACTCGTCCATGCCGACCAGATATCTCAACCCAATCTAGTCCTACCTGCCAGCATCCAGCCCATATCCTTCCAAATCCTTCCTATTTTTATACCCATCCAGATGCCTTTTAAAATGTTGTAATTGCACCAGCCTCCACCACTTCCTCTGGCAGCTCATTCCATACTCTGTGCCTCAAACTAGAGAGTTCCTAACACAAATCGATCTCTTGGAACCCGACGTACCCCTCATTGCATTATAGCCAATCTCAATACCAGAAATTTGACTGTTCATGCTACTTTTCTCCGAGAATCCATCCCCCCTACATTTTATAAAACAGCATACTTGTTTGAAACAGGGATAGCCATAGAAGACTCTTGCACTAATTGCCTACCTCTCTTACCTTTCCTGGAGTTAACCCATCTATGTGACTGCATCTGTGACTTTTCCCCCTTCCTATAACTGCTTTCCAATTCATCCCCTTGCGCTTGTAAATTCCTCATTGCCTCTAACTGTCACTCCAAACGATCCATTCGATCCGATAAGAGTCGCAACCAACAGCATTTATTGCAGATATAATCCGCAGTAACGCGTAAACTCTCCCAAACTCCCACATCCAATAAGAGCAGCATCTCATTCTACTAACAGCCATTTTTGCTTCTTCCAATCTGCAGACCCAGAAAATAGCCCTGTCTTATTCCTCTACAAAACACTGCTCCAGGCTAACTCAATACTTATGGTTTAATGTTTTTAAGTTTAAACAAGAGACATACCTCTATAAAACATATAATTCAGAAAGCACCCACGATACTCATTACTGCAGACTTACAGCAAGGCCACACTTAAAAATATTTACTAATCAATTTCTGCACTGTTAACTCTCCTAAACACATTCCTCCAAGATCAGTTGTGAATTTCACTGTTTGTCAATTTTCCCAGATGCACTCTGATGTCCAGCGATACATTACTTCAACAGCAGTAACTGCGCAGGCTCACTGCTGTGTCAGTTAGCAGCGAGGGTTCCTTTCTCTCTCTCTCTCTCTCTCTCTCTCTCTCTCTCTCTCTCTCTCTCTCTCTCCCCTTGCACTGACCTCACAATGTGTTGCCTTTGTCTGTTCCTCTCCCTTTTGAAAGGGCCATTGTTTTGCCTTTTTTTCCCTCCAAAGTTCCAAAACAATGCAACAGCATATAAAACAGTAATTGTTGCTCCTGGAATTCGAGTAAATCACCTCCAACACCTAAAATACCTCGAAGGGGCAGCTTGTTACAGCCAGAACTTTTACTATGGCCCAAGGGTTCTGGGTAATCCAAGGTGGAGCAAAGAGTGAGCATGAGGCAAGACAGAGAGCACGTGCGTGAGGGGCCTAAGAGAAAAAGCTTCCCATTCAGTTGTTGAGTCAAAAGAGGAGAAGAAAGAGATTTAAGCTTTTGGCAAGAGATGTTGGTGAATGTGAGGGAAACTCTGTCACTCACCAAACAGTATTAACTTGGAACCTTCCACCCAGGAGTGGGTTGGATGCGGAGACAATGATTCCAAAAGGAAATCAGATTGCAGCGTCACAGGCGTCAAGTGGGGAAAGTGGGACTGGCTGCATTGTTGTATGAAAAGCCAACATGGATTTGATGGGACCAAGCAACCTCTGTTCCTTGAATGATCATGAATCATGAATAATGCTACCCTATGATTATTTGAGTAGACACTTCTGTGGACTCAGATGGCTGCAAAGGATCCCATAAAATAACTTGAAAACACAATGGCACTCTTTCCGACATCTTTTGTGATATTCAACATTCAATTAACATCATTAAAGAGACCATGTGATCGTTATCTCATTAGTGATTCAGAGTTTGGTTGCGACGCTTTTGGTATTGTACCAGTGCCTACAATTCCATTTAAAAAAAAGGTGAAATCGCCATAGACCTACTCACTCCTCTTGAGGGACAGACTTGGTGGCAGTCTAACCTGCAGGTCACCATACCTCAGGCAAGAGAGGAGAGATGGAGAAGGAATATCTTTCACGGTAACCTCAGCTGGTGCAGAAACTGACCACCAGCCAAGTGAGCTAGCCAATACCTATAATTTATATAATGCCATTAGCTTGAGGAATTTTGGGATGCTGCAAAAGCCACTCAATACAGGCAGATTTTGTTTTTGAAAGATGATACCACATGTCCAACGTTTGAAACTGGAGACCCAGTTTCCCCAATTAAAAGACGGCATTTATGTCGCAACTATCATATTGCAATTCTCAAATTACTTCACATGCAACGAATTACAGGGGGTGGCTGGTTTAAAATGTCTGACTTATGAATGCTCGAGTTAGGAAAACGAGCACATCCACGGATGTAAGTTTGAACATCCCACGTATGAATATTTCTTGTACTTCCAAAACAGCTGTTTTGTAACATCCTAGTTTATGTTCTAACTTGTGCCTAAATGGACTCTGGTTTGTAACCTGCACTCTGAAGTGTTGCAGTTAACTATGTCAACAAGTGTGATGGTCATTTGCATGGAGTAAAAATTTAACATTATAACTGGAAGATGTCCAAGGTGATTTGTCTGTGCAATAAAATGATGAAAAACACTTCACACATCAGGGAGCAATTGTAGAGAGAAGCAGAATTGGTGTTTCAGGTCAATAAAAACCTGTTCTGGTAAAAGGTTTTTGAAAAAGGCAAAGAGACAAAAGATTGGAGTGAGTGCAGAAACCTGAAAAGGTTGTGATTGGGGGGTGGTTTCAGACAATTGAGCTCTGGGAGCATGCTCTACCTTTCAATAGGATCATGGCTGATCTCACTTCAACCTCAGCTCTACTTTCTTTCCTGCTCTTCGTAATCCTTCAAACCAATTACTGATTAGAAATCCAACTAAAGTTAAGGAGAATATAGACAATGTCTTGGTAACCACTACTCTCTGGGGTAATGAATAAAAATTCATGACCCTACAGAGGATTAAACACAAGTTTTCAAAATCACAGAAGATCTGGACAAAGTGATAAGGAGAAATTGCTCCCACTTGTAAGCAGATCAGGAACAAGGTGGCATAGTTTTGAATTGTTTTGCATAAGAAGCAAATGTGGGGTGAGCAAATAATTCTTTTCACAGTAAATGGTTAGGAAACATTGCCTGGAAATAAAGTGGAGGCAGGTTCAATTGTGGTATTCTTGAAAGCAAATGATTATTTAAATTGAAACAATATTCAGGGTTAGTGGAAAAAGGCAGGGATTGGCACTGTAAAGTGTTCAGGAAGTCAATGTAGTCATGACGATCTTTCTCTGCACTGTAACAACTCTGATTCTGCAGAAAGAAAATAGCGCTTTAAACAGCAAGAGTGGTTTTATATGCATTTATCCTCCAATGATGTCACAGATAGTAAAATGCCGACAGGCAGGAGGCGGCTGGAAGAACACAGCAAGCCAGACAACATCAGGAGGTGCAGAAGTCAATGTTTCGGGTGGAACCCTTCTTCAGGGTTGATTGAATAGCAACCATGAGAGCAAAATGTGCTTCAGGAATGCCACAGACTTGGACTGGACAATCAAGATCCAAACAAAATCCATGGCTAGAAACATTAATTCCCTACAGTGTAGAAGCAGGCCATTCTACCCATTGGGTCCATACTGACCTCCAAAACAGCATGGCATCCACACCCCACTCCCCAACCAAACATTGCTGTAACCCCACATTTAGCACAGCTAATCCACTGAGCCGGCACATCCCCTGACACGATGGACAATTTGAAACGTAGAACAGTACAGGCCCTTCAGCCCTTGTTGTTGTGCTGGCCTTTTATCCTACTCAAAAGATCAGACTAACCTATATAACCCTTCATTGTACCAACTTCCATGTGCCTATCCAAGAGTCACTTAAATGTCCTTAAAGTATCTACTCTACCACACCGTTGGCAGTGCGTTCCGTGCACCCACCATGCTTGGTGTAGAGAACCTACCTCTGACATCTCTCCTAAACACTCCTCTAATCACTTTAAAATTACGCCCAGTCATCACAGACATTTCCAACATGGGAAAAAGTCTCTGGTTATCCACTCTATGCCTCTCATCATCTTGTACACCTCTATCAAGTCACCTCTCATCCTTCTTCAGTCCAATGAGAAAAGCCTTAGCTCCTTTAACCTTTCTTAAAAGAATCAGTTGTACAGCACAAACCGCCCCTTCGGTCCAATTTGTCCATGCTGACCAGATATCACAACCCAGTCTAATCCCACCTGCCAGCACCCAGCCCATACCCTCCAAACCCTTCCTATTCATATACCCACCCAGATGACTTTTAAATGCTGCAATTGTACTAGCCGCCACCAATTCCTCTGGCAGCTCATTCCAAAATCATACCACCCTCTGTGTGAAAAAGTTGCCCTGTAGGTCTCTTTTATATCTTTCCCCTCTCATCCTAAACCTATGCCCTCTAGCTCTGGACTCCCTCACCCCAGGGAAAAAACTCTCTATTTATCCTATGCATGTCCTTCATTATTTTATAAACCTCAATAAAGGTTAGCCCTCAGCCTCTGACACTCCAGGGAAAACAGCCCCAGCTTATTCAACCTCTCCCTATAGCTCAAATCCTCCAGGCTTGGCAACATCCTTGTGAACCTTTTCTAGTTTCACAACATCTTTCCGATAGGAAGGAGACCAAAATTGCGCCCAATTGTTCTCCAGTCAGGCAGCATCCTGGTAAATCTCCTCTGCATGCTCTCTAAAGCTTCCATATCATTCCTATACGGAGGCGACCAGAACTGAAAATAATATTTCAAGTGTGATCTAACCAGGGTTCTACAGAACTGCAGCATAATCTCACAGCTCTTAAACTCAATCCCCCTGCTAATGAAAGCCAACACACCATATGCCTGAACAAGGAGAAAGTGAGGACTGCAGATGCTGTGGATCAGAGCTTAAATTTTCCAGTAACACATGTCTGAACAACCCTATCAACTTGGGTGACAATTTTGAGGAATCTATGGATATGGACCACATAGATGGACCCCAACATTCCTCTGCTCCTCCACACTGCCAAGAATCCCATCTTTAACCTTGTATTCTGCATTCAAATTTGACCTTCCAAAAATGAATGACTCCACACTTTTCCAGGTTGAGCTCCATCTGCCACTTCTCAGCCTCGTTCTGCATCCTGTCAATGTCCAGTTGCAACCCATCATAGCCCTCCACACTATCCACAAATCCACCAACCTTGGTGTCATTGGCAAACTTACTAACCCACCCTTCCACTTCCTCACCCAAGTCATTTATAAAAATCACAAAGAGCAGAGGTCCCAGAACCGATCCCTACGGAACACCATTGGACAAACTCCAGACTGAATATTTTCCATCTATCACCTGTCTTCCATGGGTCAGCCAGTTCTGTATCCTGACAAACAAATTTCCCTGTATCATGCCTTCTTATTTTCTGAATGAGCCGATCATGGGAAACTTACCAAATGCCTTGCTGAAATCCATGTACACCACATCCACCGCTCTACCTTCAACATGTTTTGTCACGCCCTCAAAGAATTCAGTAAGGTTTGTGAGGCATGACCTGCCCTCAATGCCTTGTTAACTATCTCTAATCATTTACTATATCCAATCCACCTGACCTAAACATCTTGGGTCTGTGGGAGGAAACAGGAGCACTCCAAGAAAACCCATGCAGAAACTGGGTGAGCGTCTGTGAGGTTTGCACAGTCACACAAGGTAGAATCAAACTTAGGTCTCTGATGCAGTGAGGCAGCAGTGCTAACCTCTGAGCCACTATGCTGCCAGTTCTTTGCTTCAGGCCACCTAAACTTTCCAAATGACAGATATTTAAAATGTGGCAATTTATTTAGGGAAATTGGTCAGCCAATTAGTACACCAGTACAACAGGAGGATCTCTAAAATATCAAGTCATATTCAGATATGAAGTCAGAAGATTGCACTTATGACAATGCAGCAGTCCTTCAGAATTGCGTTGAACACCATGTTTTTAAGACAGATAGATGCAAGTTAACTGCACCAGAGACAAAAGTGCCACCAAATTGATTAAAGCTCACCATGTCTGAGGTTCAAACTCCCTCTTTAATAAGTGACCTTTGGCAAGAATATAGAGTAAATCAGGTCTCGGTGTGCTGTGCGGAAACTTTAGAAACTATTTGTATTTTACATGAGAAATCGATCATTTAATCGTTCATTTCAAAATTCCTGCACATTATAATATGGTAAGGGATTAAAGTGAAAACCATGTTCATTTGAAAGAGTGAAGTGCAAGCTCAATTATCTTCCGAATTGGAGTAAGCACACACAGGAGATTTGGAAATGCACACAATGGTCTTTTATTAAAACAAGCCTGATCAATGTCTTGGCTTAATCTTGAATGAGAATCCAAGAAAACAAAGTCCTTTGAATGGCTCACAGGTAAAAGATTTAATGTTAATGTTAGAGTGTCTCTGCTACTTTATAATAACAATTGAGCATTTTTTTTTAAAAACGTATAGTCACTATTGTAATGCAGAAATCTTGTCAGTTAAATTATGTATGGCCACCTCCCACTCAATAGCAATATATTAATTAAGACAGATTATCAGGAAATATGGTGAACAGCCACAGCACTACCACCAAGGCTACTGTAGCTTCCCCAAGGTAAAGGCAGCAAAACTACACGCAATATTCCAGAGTCACACCACGCTTCTACACAATTGAGTCAAGACATCTTCGCTTCTGTACTCAGTATTTGAAATCACCAAGAACCATATAATGTTGAGAAGGATTGTAATGCAGATTTGTGGAAAAATAGTAGAGTTGTGGGGGTAGACTGAGCAGTAAAAGATTTTTAAAAAAGGAATAAGGAGATCAAGATGATTTCAGACGCTTTATCGAGCATTGGAGAGACCTTAGACACCTCGATGCCTTTGTCCTCTGAAGAGGAGAATGAATTTCTTCAGAGATGCTCCAGGTATAAGAGATAAGCGGTGTGCGAGACACACCACCTGTATCCGAGGCAGACTCCGAGTCAGAGGAACCTGACTTGGTTCTAAAACTCTCCAGGGGCACTTACAAGAAAAGTAAACTACCTATGTCCTCGCATTCAGAGGGAGAAAGATGTAAAGAAGTCAGCCAGGTGAACCTCAGAATGAATTCCCTGATTGGACCAGATTAACTAACCCAATCAAGGAATCTTGGCTGACAGATGTAATGAGTGTGAGGTCTGTTGACGGAGAGCTGGCTCTGGGTGAGCTAGATCAGTGTCAAGGACTCTCCACGTGTAAATAAAGGGTGACTTGGTGACGGGATACCAGCTTCTGCGCAGTTATTTTACGCACCACCTGCAAGGTGCCCTCTAACTCACTCGCCACCCTGACTTGAAATCGATAATTACTGCGATTTCAGTGTCTCTGTCAAAATTCTGGAACTCTCTCCCTAACACAAACGTACATCTATCTACATCACATGGACCATAGCAGTTCAAGGGCACACTTTCCAACAACTTCTGAACAGCAATTCAGAATGCTGTTCTTGTCAATAACATCCATATTCCATGAATAAGAGTGGAAATAAATGAACTTGGATCAAAACTTTGTCTTTTTTTGAGGACTCCTTATTTATTTTCATTGTGAATGTCTTGTAAAAGAATTATACGCAAAGTTAGTAATATTCAGTTCTCTTGTTTGTATACAAGATTAAAACAATGGATTAAAAGTGTAATGCAGTAACTAATACAGCTCATGATAATTTCAGTAGAAACTTAATTAACCAAAAGATAGCTAGAATGTAGAACTCACTACCACAAAGTACAACTAAGATAACTAGTATAGATGCATTTAAGGGGAAGCCAGATAGGATGTGGATAGGGTTAGATGAAAAGGGTGGATGGGTAGAGATTCACGTGAATCCTAAATTACACGATAAATCAAGTTGGCCAAATGGTCTATTCCTACACTGTACATGCCATGTAACTTATCAGTCAATCATGAATTCTAGTGAGTACCATGTGCAACTTCAATCATTCATAAAGCAGTGTGTCACAGTCAATTAGGATCAAAGAAATCCCTGCAATAAATGTACGTACTAAGATCAATGCTACAATATTTACACTCGTGCCATTTGAAGCTTCACAGAAACCATTAAGTTATAGCAACAAACCCTTGAAGCTGATTGGCATGTTGATGCATTCACTTACGCTTTTAGAACATACTTGCAAACACAAGATGTCCATCCAGCAGGAAAAAAAAGATAGGCTTTTGCTTAGAATGTAATGGAGAGTGTAACTGATCCTTTCAAGTTATTTTCTTTACTATTTGTTCACTGGTGGCTATGCAGACATTTCTCATCCCTAACCACAGCCCTCAAGATGGTGGTGAGCTGCCTTGTGGAATCACTGTAGTCCATGCACAGTGGATGTATTTGGGAGGGTGCTCCAGTATTAACTGTCATCATCAGTGAACGAACAGTGATACGGTTCCAGGTTAGGATGGTATGTAATTTGGAGGAGGAGCTGGTACAAATGTCCCATACATCTGCTGCCCTAGTTCTAGGTTGCAGGCTTGGAACATTTTATTAAGGATGCTTTGTGTTGTAGTGCATCCTTTAGATGGTATACAATGTTGCCTGCGTCGGTCATGGAGAACATGAACATAGAAAATGTTAGATGGGGTGTCAATCAAGTGTGCTGCTTTGACCTGGATGGTGTTTAACCTTTTGGATATTCTTGAGGAGAGTGCAGTTCCAAGTGGAAAGCATTCATTACACATTTAAATAATAGGTCAAACCGTTATCCCTCTTATTAACTCCAACACACATACATACAGGGGGAGAAATAAAACATGGAATCAAAGGTTATGGAGATAAGGCAGGAACAGGATACTGATTAAGGATGATCAGCCATGATCATATTGAATGGTGGTGCAGGATCGGAGGGCAGAATGGCCTACCCCTGCACCTGTTGTCTATGATTGGATGGATAGAAAATTGGGAAAACAGTTCAGTGGTCTTCTTTCACAAGACCTGCCAAGATCGGTTTCGTTCTTGAGCTGATCAGAACGTTGCTTCTCAGTTATCCTTTTCTGGATGCTGTCGCTGATTTGCAGGAGGGATGAGCTAGCTTTCACACTTAGAAAAAAGTTCTCCGACTTACTAAACGTCAGTTTACAGTAACTGGTGAAAGATAAAATGTTTTTTCTTCAGGCTTAAAATGGCTTCAACTGCAGAGAACAGGCCAGAGAACAGGCATTTCCCCAGAGCTGGACGTGGTCAAGGTTTTCTCTATTTCACCGTTCCAAGATGTCCAGCTACTTGAGAACCAATGATATTGCGGCTGGCAGGCAGGGTGGCTATATCATCAACAGCGGAACGCTTGCCAGAGCAATGTTACGAGTTGCCAGTTGAATTCCTATTTGCACGCAGACCTCAGCTGAAGCTCATGTGCAAACTATAGTTCAACAGAGCAAAACCTCGATTATCTGGCATTCGATTATCCGGCAAGCCTACAATGTCCCGATGCTCAGATAAACTATGTAACCTGACATTCAATTAACCGAACAAAACACTGGTTGGCATGGATGAGTTGCTGTTTGACTATGACCATGACCCATTTCCTCTGGCAACTCACTCCATATCCACACCACTATGTTGTAAAAGGTGCCCCTCAGGTCCCTTTTAAATTTTTCCCGTCTCCCCTGAAATCTATGCCCTCTCGTTCTGGACTCCCCTACCTTGGAGAGAAAAAAAAATCTTGGCTATTCATCTTATCTGTGCCTTTTATAAATCTCTACGAGGTCATCCCTCAGCTTCCTATGATCTGGGAACAAAGTCCCAGCCTATCCAGCCTCTCTTTCATTTGGGCAGCATGATGGCTTAGTGGTTAGCACTGCTGCCTCACAGCAGCAGGGTTCCAGGTTCAACTCTGGCCTCAGGCGACTGTGTGGAGTTTGCACATTCTCCCTGTATCTGTGTGGGTTTCCTCCCACAGTCCAAAGATGTGGTCAGGTGAACTGGCCATGCTAAATTGCCCATAATGTTAGGTGCATTAGTTAGAGGGAAATGGGCCTAGGTGGGTTACTCTTCGGAGGGTCGGTATGGACTTGTTGGGCCAAAGGGCCCGTTTCCACACTGTGGGGAATCTAATCTAGTAACTTACTTGCTTTTTAAAACTGCATTAATCCTTCAGCAAACCTTGGTTGAAAAAAATATTACCCAACTAAAAATACAGAAAAAATAAAAAGACATCACTTTTACAGGGTCTGGCAACACATGTAGGGCAGACTCAGTGGGCACGGCAGATTTCTGCCTCGGAAGGATACTGGTGAATCAGATGGGCCTTTAGAACAATTGATATAGTTTCATGGTTGCCATCATGAAGATAGCTTCCAATTCCAGACTTTATCAGCTGAATTTAAATTCTACCATTTGAAGTGATGGTCCTGTCTCCCCAAGGATTAACCTGGATTTCCAGCCCAGTGACATTACCATGACATCAACATCTCCAGCACAGTAGGGACAAGAGAAAGCAAGATGGGGAGAAAATATAAGCAAAAGAAAAATTTAAAAGTTAAATTAGAAATCCAGAATGCAAGGATTCTGCTGGAAAAATTTTAGTTAATCTTTGAGGTCCACATCAACAGACAACCCACCAACACTCACTATTCAGCTTAGCTGTGATGGTTCATCTGGAAGGGGGCTCTGGTGCTCATTGAAAACTTCTGAGGCAATTAAGAATAGGAGATGTTTTTAAAAAATAAAGTCAATGCCTTTTTCTCCCACCAAATATATTTATATCCATCTGACAACGATTTACTTTTTTAAAAGCATAAGTTATTCTATCAAATGATGACACCAAATCACAAACTTACACAAAAGGAATTGTTGCAGGAAGGTCAATTTCCATGTAACCTCAAAGCTGTCAAATCCTTTGGCAATGATAAAATTGAACTCATTCACGCTTGACATTTTAATTCCTGTATAGAAACACCTTGGAAGCCATTAATCTCCATCTGTGCTCATTTTCAGAGCAAGGTGTTCCTTACAAACACAGCATGATGTGGAAATATTAGACAGACATTTTAAAGCTCAAAACCAGGTGTGAAACAAGGGTAGTGGGAAAATCACTATATTCTGTTCACGGCTGAAAACGTTTTCCAATCTAATTTTTCTTCCAGACCTAAGCCCTCACTCAATCCATCCACTCTGAAGATGCCAAGTCTTGATTGTGTACAGATGCACAAACAAACAGTTGGCAGTCAAAACTAACTTCAGTTGACCAGTCTGCTCATGCGAATGACCCAAGTTCATGCTGAGTGTAGGCAGGGATACATTATGTTCATTTACCAATGAAGGGGCACTGCAGCAGCCTTCAATCTTAACCTCTAAGAGGCTTGCTAACATGGGTGGGAGCCAAGTGGAGAACAACAATCAAGCAGCAAGTTTAGCTACCCCCTCTGATGCAGGCACAGAGTGCAACACTCACTTCTCCACCCAACTCCACATAGACCAAAAATCACGCTGGGATTTTCCAGGTCTGACCAGTTCACATTTAGTCATGCTATTTCTCACTGAGTCACAGGGGGGTTTCTTCCACAATTCTGTTAAGACGTAAAGCCATTAATATGCCATCAGACAAAATGGACCATAACGGTGTTTATGTCATGCACAATCCTCCAACCATCTGACATTCTTTTCTCCCAAAAGCCAATAATCTAGCTTTCCTTTAAAGCATACCTATACGGTATATCTGCTTTTTTGTTCAAACTCACCTGCTCCTGGATCGTGGATGTTGCTAGTTATGCCAACATGCATTGTCCCTCCCCAAGAAGATGGGGGTGAGCTCTTTTCTTGAACTGTTTTAGTCTCTCTAGTGTAGGGAGAGGATAGTGCTTTTAGGAAGTCATCACAATTTTGACTCAGCAACAGTGAAGGAACTAACAGTGATATAGTTTCAAGGGGCCATGACGGCGAGGCTTGGAGGATAGTTTGCAGGTGCCAATATCTGCTGTCATCCTTCTAGGTGGTAGAGGTTGCAGGTTTTTGAAGGTGCCTTGCTGAGCAACTCCTTAATATTTTAAAAGTTATGCACGGACTGCAAAGTTCAACGTGCTGCAACTTCACTAGCACAATAACATGGGGTCACAGTTTGAGAAGAAGAGGTAAGCCATTCAGGACTACGATAAGGAAGAATCCCTTCGCTCAGAGTTGTGATCCTGTGAAATTCTCTACCACAGAAAGCTTTTGGGGCCAGTTCATTACATATATTCAAGGAGGATCAAGGGGTATGGAGAGAAAATGGGAGTGAGATAGTGAAATTACATGATCATATTGAACGGTGATGCAGACTCCAGGGGCCAAGTGGCCTGTTCCTATTTTCTATGGTTTCCTTTTGCAGTACGCTGACCACAAAGCCCACATTATGGCCATTGTAAATTTGAGCACACATACGCAGGAGTTAAATTCCACAACTCCACTCCCTTGTCCCAAATCTATACAAGCTCCAGTTGGAACAGGCCACATCTGGGACATAAGACAAAGTCCAACGGAAACCAAATCAACTAGACAAAAACAAATGAAAGATAGTTACTTTCGTGTCCCATGCTGTCCACTTACCTATGAGGCTTCTTTCTCTTCAACATGTTCACATGAATTCTCGTAACTCTGCAACAGAATAGATAAGAAAACATTACTTTAAAGCAAAAATTCTAGTCCTGCACAGCATACACATTCAGTACAAGCTACAACAGCTGTGTTTACTCTTTCATATTGGCCCAGCTTAAAATCCTAAACTTGATTTTTCAATTCTTGCCAGTAATGGTTCCAAACTCACAGCCAAGGATCCAAACCATTCGTCTACACTTTGAAGTAGAATAAAATGTGAGATAAGGCAGTGGGGTGGAGGAGCGTGGATGTTTAAAAACATATTACAGAAGTTCAAAGATAAAAAAGTTTTTGTTCATGCAGTGTAAAGTTTACAACTGAAAGCTCAGATCTGACCACACCAAATTTAGTATAAAACAAACTCTAGCTATGACTCAAAATATCATTAAAGTAATACAGGGAGCTCCAGAATTCTCTGCTCCCAGCCAAAAAAAGAAAACAATTCCGGTTGCTTGCACTTCCTGGTTGATATGAAATCTATGGAACAATTTAAACTTTGTTTGTTTTACAAACAGAGCCAAGTAAAATAGGAATAGTACATGTGAAGTTACTGTGAAATTTCCATGGTAATGCTCCAGCTGCTCACCTTCCAGTCTGAGATACTTTAAATCAACCTGTTCAGGAGTGTTTTGGCTGGAATGAGTGTGATCTGAACCTGCGCCTTCCAACTCAGAAGAGGGACAAGAGTCCTCACCTTATGGACATATACAAGGCATTGCCTGGCAGGACACTTGGTGAGTCCTCATCCTGTTACATAGCACAGTGCTGTTGATAGTGAGGTTGGTGGTCTCAGTCTACAGTCTGATATTGATCAGCTGATAAATCCAGCAGAGGAATGGCAGATGGAATTTAATCCCAATAAGTGCGAGATGTTGTTATTTTGGGATGTCTAATGAGGGAAGGTTATACACAATGAATGACAGGTCCCTGGGGAATACTGAGGAACAAAGGGTGTACAAATCCATAGATCCCAGAAGGTGGCAGTATGAGTAAACAGGGTGGTGAAGGCAGCATAAGGAGCATGGAAGTCTTGTTACAACTTTATGAATTATGCAAGATCAAAATTCGAAATTTCATTCTTTCAATTCCCCCTTCTGAAAATGTCTCAAGACAGGACAGATAATGGAAGTTCCAATGTTATTTATGGATGAATACAAGAATTAAAGATACCAGAGGGAAATTTAAATTTTGCATATGTGGCACTCATTAACTTTTCACTGTCTAACACAAAATATGTGCTTTTGAAACAGTTTACTAGCTACTAGAGTAGAGAACTTCTGCATAAATCTTGTTCTTTAGTTCCAGCCTTTAACAGTTTTGTCAAAATGTTAACATTTCCTTAACCTGCAGATGCAAACAGACCAGCTGTGCATTCAAACAGTTCCTGTTTTGATCGTTTATTTTGATTTCCAACATTTATAGACCATTTTTCATAAATCGCAGGCACACTGTGGCTTTAGGTGCATAACATTTGTGGGAGGTTCTGCAGCTATACGCCAAAGACATAAGAGATAACACCTTCCAAGCCTCCATCAGCTATACAAAGCTAGATCTATACATCTGTACAAAGATAGTGACACAAAAATTCTTTACAATAGTAATCACCCTAAGTCACATACCATTGTTATTTATGCTTCGATCTCCCATTCCCGAGAATGCTAAGACAAAATCCTGAAAACTCATGATAATTTATGCTGAAAAGAAATAGTAACTGCCTCCCAACAGCAGAGTGATGTCGGATGACAAGTTTGCACAGGCATTTTCCAGTATAAATATGGTTGTTAAAAATAATGGAAAAATTTTAAAAGGTTAATTATATTTTAAAATGAGAACTGAATCAAATTTGCATGTGCCCATTTCCCACTTGGTAACTTTCAAAAAAGTGACTAGTTTTTTTTCAATTTCCAACCCCACGATTTTAAGCCCACATTGATGCTTTATTCCCTCCATTCACAATCCCAATATTATTTTAATAATCTCTATACTCTCACATTTCTTTAAAAAGGGAGGAGAAGCTACAAGGATTGCTGTGATTTATTGAAATAGTGATGAAATAATTCAACAGTAACTTTCAAAACGGGATTCTGACAAATACTTGGAGAGGAAACGTTTGGTCAATGGAAAAAAAAAGAGTGGGGTTATAGGATTAAATGGACAACTTTTTTGAAGAGCCAGAGGAACGATGGGACAAAAGGCTCTGTGCTGTGTGAACCAATGATGTCAGAATGTCACTTTCAGACAAACTACAATGTCTCCAAGACAACAGATATCACAGCACATGCCCTTCCTTTCAATAAGACTCTCACTTGTCATGGCAGGTGTACTAGTTAAGAGGTGTGAGAAACAAAAAAAAAAGAGGCATGTCCAATCATACTTAAAGAGTGTCATGTGCAAAATGTTTGGGAAGGTGAAAAACCAGTCACTTCTTTCTAACCTCAAGATCTGCCTCAAGACTAGAAACTAATGACTGACCACAAAGCACAGCAGTTGGGTGAGCTGACCTCGAAGAACAAAGTCACACTTATTCCACTAACAAAAAGAAAAGACAGCCATGATTAGCATTTAAATAGTGCTATTCATGACTGTCAAACATCCCAAATTACCATTATAACTAATGAGGTTTAATTTGAAGTGCAGTCTTTCTTGTAAAATAGGAAATGATGAACAGAAATGCGATAACGATCAAACAGTCTGCTTTAGTTTAGCATCAGCTTTGGCTCAGCTAGTGACACTCATTTTCCAGTCAGAAGGTTGTGGGTTCATGCCACCCTCGAATTGAGGGACAACTGGAGGAGGATGTCTAGTCAGGATCATGATTTTCTGCTGCACTGCCTTCACGTAGTTGATTTTCTCCTAAATGCCCCGACATATTGTCCCCTTTACAAATGATCCTAATGAGAAACTCAATGAGCAAGTTATGGTATGTTGCCTACACTGAATCTTCAGAGTTTAAAAAATCATGATACTGGATCCAACAGGTTTATTTGGACAGTTCTGCTCCACAACCACCTGATGAAGAGGCAGCACCTCGAAAACTAGTGCTTCCAAATAGACCTGCTGAATGATAACCTGGGTTGTGAGATTTTTACCTTTGCCCACATCTGTCCAACACCGGCACCTCCGGTAGCCGGAGTGCCAGCAAATTCGTTATGATCCAAACTAACTTTACAGAGCGAGTAGGCCACGCATGTTAATTCAGCAAAGTTGGTCACAGCTGTTGTGAGTGGAAGAAATATATACAAGGAGCACATGTTCCATTTTATAAAAAAAATCACTCCACAACTGGCAACCAAGTTTTCAGTCACTCATAAAAGAAACCTGGCATTTGAAAACATGAGTTTAATGGCAACCACATAACCCATTTAAAAACTCATCTGGTTAATTAATTCTCATTTAGAGAAAAAAATCTGCCATCCCTCACTGGTCTGGCCTATAAATGAGTCCAGACCCACTATAAAAAGGTGCTTGACTCTTAACTGTCCTCTGCAATGGGAAAGCAAGCCATTTAGATCAAGGGCAGTCAGAGTCAGGCAACAAATGCATTGAGTTAGACCCCAACTACCACCCCCTGAGAAAAGGAACAGGAAGTGACTGCACCACAGGAAATAACATCACCAACCCAAAGAAACCCAAACCTATAAATAGAAAGCAGGAATTCTCGGCATTCCTTCGCCGGAGGCCCACTGAAGATGATACCTAGTAGGATAACAAAACTTCTGGAAATGAACCTTGCAGCTCAGCAAGCAAACCTACATCCAAAACCGAAACCTGAGTTACAAATCTTCTCAAAACTCGATAAAATGTTTGCAAGGTCAGTGACACCTAGACTCCATGAAAACACAAAAAGACATGAAGCTCCCTCGAAAAACTTACTATCGCTCTCTTTGAAACCCAGCACTTTCATCAAGTTTTTAGTCACCTGTCCTTACACTGTGTTGAAATTTGTTTAGAACCAGTCTTGCGAGGCACCTTAGAATGCTCAAGGCATAACGTAACTGCAAATTGTTATTGCTGTTGTGATGACAACAGACCGTGTCAGTGAGAAATCAGAAAGCACTCCCACCACCATCTTATTTGGGGGCATACTGCAATTTCCAACTTTTGCCTCATCATTCTATTCTCTCCTTTTCTCCATTTAACAAGGCCGCCAATTCCAGATCAGTATCTATCATGGTTCAGTTAATATAGATCATTCTGATATAATGCATGCTCCTTCAATGAAAATTGGCTATAACGCAATTGGCGAACTGTGGACGTTGTCTGGATAACAAACTTTCTACCCCGAATGGGTATGATGACTTTCTATTAGTGTTCTTCTACAGCACAATTCTCTATGGCAGTTTTCCGTAGTGCAACTTTCTATAGCAGGAGGTTACAGAGGAACACAACTGTTGTGTTATAGCAGAACAACCTGCAAGTGCAAAACATATGCAGTGAACTAAAAAGGAGAGCAGGCAGCTCCTAAACTTGACTGAAGGTTAAGTTAATCTTAGCAAAGCGATCTCAGTGTACCTGGACATCAACACACAGGTGAAGCAATGATTGACAAATACACAGAGGAACTTCGATTATGTGAATATCGAATTATCCGGCAAGATTGCACGGTCCTGATGCTTGGTTAAACTATATCATCCGGCATTCAATTACCCGGAATTTGATTAACTGAACAAAATACTCCCCACCTGGGTCCTTCGGATAATCAAGGTTCCTCTGTACAAGAGTACAGGATGGCCATTCAGCGCTTCTAGCCCACCTCATTATTCAATAAGATCATACGGGAGTTATATCCTAACTCCATCCATTTGCCTTGGCTCAATATCTCTTAACAACATAGCTTTTAGAAGGGGTCGTGGTGTAGTGGATGTTCCTGTGAACCCAGACCTTTTGGCCCAGAGCTCAAGTCCCACTTGCTTTGAGGTGTGTCACGATGTGCCCAGACAGGTCGATTAAAAAAATAATTCCACTACTTGTGGGAGTGTATTCCACCTGGTGAAGAACTGCTTCCCAAATTCTCCCTTGAAATGATTGTAGTTTGGAGTCAAGTGTGAATGGAGAATCAAGTGTGATCATCCGACAAGTTTACAAAGATCCACTTAGTCATCACCGATGTAGTTGGGCTCACACGAGTAGCTGTCAGCACCATCAGCATCTGGGACTGCAACAGAACCTGTGCAAGTGTAATACATCACAAGAGCATACATTCATCAAATCCTTAACTATTTAGCCTATCAAGGCCTGTACCAACCCTCCAAAGAGCACCACACCTAGAACCAGCTGCCTACCCTACCCCATAACTGTGCATTAACAATGACTAATCCAGTTGGCCTGCACATCTTTGCAGAGTCTTGGGACAATGTAGCATAACCAATCCACGTAAACTGCACATCTTTGGACTGTTGGAGGAAATCAGAGACCCTGACGGAAACCCACACAGATAATCACTCAAGGTTGGAATTGAACTTGGATCCCTGGCCGTGAGAGGCAGCATTGCTAACCACAGAGGACATGGCATAATAGGTTTCTGAAAGGGGCAAGGTAAAAAGCACACTGCACAGAAAAGGGTATTGGAAATTTGGAACTCTCCACTCCAACTAAATACTACTAAGGCAGACGGTCAATGGCAAATATCAAAACTGGGATATTTTGGATAATTTGGTAGGCAAGAAAATCAAGGATTATATAGCTAAGGTAGATGAATGAAATTATGATAAACATCAACCATCATCTAACAAAAAAAGCAGAATGGTTTCAAGACCCTACATGTGTTCCTAAAGTAATGGGATTAAGACGTTAATAGCAGTAACTGTTAATCAGTTTACTGTTATAGAGTCACAGATGTGCAGCATGGAAACAGACCCTTCAGTCCAACCCGTCCATGCCAACCAGATATCCCAACCCAATCTAGCCCCACCTGCCAGCACCCAGCCCATATCCCTCCAAACCCTTCTTATTCATAGACCCATTCAAATGCCTTTTAAATGTTGCAATTGTACCAGCCTCCACCACTTCCTCTGGCAGCTCATTCCATACACATACCACCCTCTGTGTGAAAAAGTTGCCCCTTAGGTCTCTTTTATATCTTTCCCCTCTCACCCTAAACCTATGCCCTCTAGTTCTGGACTCCCCCACCCTAGGGAAAAGTCTATTTATCTGATCCATGCCCCTCATGAATTTGTAAAAATCTATAAAGGTCACCCCTCAGCCTCCGACACTCCAGGGAAAAACAGCTCCAGCCTGCTCAGCCTCTCCCTATAGCTCAAATCCTCCAACCCTGGCAACATCCTTGTAAATCTTTTCCGAACCCTTTCAAGTTTCACAACATCTTTCTAATAGGAAGGAGACCAGAATTGCACGCAATATTCCAACAGTGGCCTAACCAATGTCCTGTATAGCCGAATGTGGCCTCCCAACTCCTGTACTCAATACTCTGACCAATAAACGAAAGCATACTAAATGTCATCTTCACTATCCTATCTACCCGTGACTCCATTTTCAAGGAGCTATGAACCTGCACTCCCAGGTCTCTTTGTTCAGCAACACTCCCTAGGACCTTACTATTAAATGTATAAGTCCTGCTAAGATTTGCTTTCCCAAAATGCAGCACCTCAGTTGTCAGAATTAAACTCCATCTGCCACTTTCTCAGCCCACTGGCCCATCTAATCAAGATCCCATTGTAATCTGAGATAACCTACTTCATTGTCCACTACACCCCCAATTTTGGTGTCATCTGCAAACTTACAAACTATACCTCTTACGCTCACATCCAAATAAAAAAAAATACTGTTCGCCAAGAGTTAAGAAAATTAAAACTTACAGCTACACTCAGTGCTTTGGAGGGATGAGGAGGATGAACAGCAAAGTCAAGATTTGCATTCAAGTCAAGTATCTGCTGCTGGCAACCACTATGTGGAAGCTAGATTGACACTGCATGTTACAGGGCCTTATAGGCTATTGTGGCTGTATTGGGTCTTTGGAAAACCCAACTAATTAGCCCCTTCCCCCAATTTACAGTTGCCCCTTCAAGGTTAACGTCCAATCCCATATGAATATTATTGAATGTACTAATCGTTTATGCAGCACGTCCCAAATCAAAACAGCTCACTGAAGAAAACAAGTTTGCATCTCCCTTCTAGTTGTTTTGCTAATTATCTTAAATCTGCACCTCTGATTACAAACTCTTCCAGTCAGTTCAAACTGGTTTTTGTTATTTACTCTATCAAAACGCTTCATTATGTTGATGTTGCTCAGGGAATAACTGTGCTCTAAATTAATGCTCTCTGTAGTTGCATATGCAACCAATATTCATCACTCAGCCTGATATATGAAGAACACCCAGTTGAGGGAGGAAGGAAGCAGAGATTGGTCGACAGCCATGGAACTGTTGCAATTTTATTTATGTAGTGTTTTTAAACATAATAAAAAAAAGTCCTCTACTGTGCACTGAAGGAGCATTAAAAAGCAAAATTAGAGAAAGTCATTTGGCAAAATGCTTGATGAAAAACTTGGTCAAAGGGGTTGATCTTAAGAAACACCTTGAAGGAAGGGAGAGGCAAAGTGTTTCAGAATTCAGGGTGGGAATTCCAGAGTTAGACGAAGACAATCATAGCAACAGTCACATCTTCAGGAAACAAAAGGAGAAAATTCAAGTGCTTGTGATTTTTTAAAAAAATAACCATTTCAAAATGACAAAGGCTGAATTGTTGTTATGCCTGATTGCTAGATCTAATGCTGGACATATAAACAGAAATATTGAATGATTCTAAGAAAAGGAAGGATGTGCAAATACAAAATGTCCACTGGACTACAATACCTTGCTTGGGGCCAAATCAGACTTTTTCCCCCTCATTTTCCCATTAAAAGCACATACAGAGGAGAATTCTGATTTTCATATGAAATAGACACAGAGGCACTGGAAAAGGTGCAAATAAAATGACAATGGTACCAGGTCAGAGTAGTTAATAGGATGCAATCTATTCCATAATTTGTGGTGAGGAACAGATATACTACAAATTGTTGTTGGACAGTTTGCGTCAATCCACTGCCAGCTTTGCAAAAATGGTACTTAGTCCCTAATTTCCTGATGAAGTTCAAGAAGTTGGATTTGCACATGAACGGTCAACTAAACTTAAATGTAAAAAGTCAGGACTGGTACTTCATTACTGTAGCTGATCAAAGTTTGGGAGAAGATTTGTAGCTAGAGTGCTCGTTGTTGTGGTTCTGTTCGCCGAGCTGGGAATTTGTCTTGCAAACGGATCGTCCCCTGTCTAGGTGACATCCTCAGTGCTTGGGAGCCTCCTGTGAAGCACTTCTGTGCTGTTTCCTCCGGCATTTATAGTGGCCTGTCTCTGCCGCTTCCGGTTGTCAGTTCCAGCTGTCCGTTGTAGTGGCCGGTATATTGGGTCCAGGTCAATGTGTTTGTTGATAGAGTCTGTGGATGAGTGCCAGGCCTCTAGGAATTCCCTGGCTGTTCTCTGTTTGGCTTGCCCTATAATGGTGGTGTTGTCCCAGTCGAATTCATGTTGCTTGTCATCTGTGTGTCTGGCTAGTAGCCACGAAATGACACGACCAGCTATCCTTAGTAGACACACACACAGATGACAAGCAACATGAATTCGACTGGGACAACACTACCATTATCGGACAAGCCAAACAGAGAACAGCCAGGGAATTCCTAGAGGCATGGCACTCATCCACAGATTCAAATCAATAAGCACATCGATCTGGACCCAATATACCCACCACTGCAACGGACAGCTGGAACTGACAACCGGAAGCGGCAGAGACAGGCCACTATAAATGCCAGAGGAAACATCACAGAAGCGCTTCACAGGAGGCTCCCAAGCACTGAGGATGTCACCTAGACAGGGGACGAAACGTTTGCAAGACAAATTCCCAGCTCAGCGAACAGAACCACAACACTGTAGCTGATAGACGCTGCCAATTAATCTCCTTAAAAAAAAAGGAAGGGAATAATTTACACCCATTCCTGCACATGGAAAAAAGTGTGGTTATTTTTAAATGACAAATGTAAAGTGTAATTAATTTTCACATTTTCCTTAGTTTTTACTCTCTTGGGGCGATATCTTTCTTTTGCTCTCCATTTGTTTCTGTAGCAGATTTGACTCCATTGCAGCCCTTTTCCTTTCACACAACTTCTCTGTTCCTTGCTCAGTTCATAATGCTCTCTCGTTAAGGAGACAGATACAAAAGATGCCTCCAGCTCGTAGGTGATTCTATGAGAATCTTCCTTGGGTAGCTATGCTGCCACCAAATCCTTCTTGTCACGTCAAGTCCATGGGGTTTACTAGCATTATTGTCTAATCCTTCACTTAAGTATGTCCCCTCTGCTGAAGACTTAAGTAACAAGTTTGCTTGTTACATACTGACTAAAATAATAAATTACAGTATCTTAGACTGTTTAACTGCATCAAACTTGGCAAAAGGCATGGGTATCTCCTAAGAGAGACCAGGCTACCCTTGGTTATTTACAGTAGGGATAAGACTCAAACTGGAACAAGACTTTCAGACAACCACAAAAAAAATGTGGTTGCTGGACATCCGAAACAAAAACAAATTTCTGGAGAAACTCACGTCTGGCAGGATCTATGGACAGAAGGCAGAGTTAAATGTTTCATTTTGAAAGAGGTTCGTCAACTCCAAAGAAGAGTCATTGGACTGGAAACATTAACTCTGATTTCTCCAGCAATATCTGTCTTTGTTTCCATCAGATAACTAAAACTGACAAGCATCTCTAGTGAACAACAGTCACCTCCTAGCGAGTGGAATTAAACAGGCTTCAGAGATAACACTTTCAGGCTACCTGTCTTGGACAACAGACCGTCAGCTGTGTTGCTTTCAGGTGCCCTGTTGACCTCACTATGATACTATTAGTTCTCATGTCCAAGGGAAACATTATTCAATTGAAAGAAGGGTGAAGAAAAATGTCTGACTGACAGAGCAGTGGTGAATGATGACGACTCTTATAAAGTCTGAACTATTAGGAGTGATCACATCCTATTGTTTGCCAGAAAATCTTTTTACCCTACAGTAACTTTAAAAAAAACAAAAGTTTTATTTTCATGTAATATGGGCATCACTAGCTAGGCTATGAACTGCTGCCCTTCAATTGGCATTTGTGTGCCATTTTGAATCATTGCAGTCAGCCAATCGGTAAGGACATTCACAGCGCCACTGGGAAGAAAGGAAACTTCAGAATGTTGACACAATGACAGTGAAGTAGTAGCAATGCAGTTCTAAGTCAGGGTGTGTATCAGTGGTCGAGGGAGGAAGTGTTTAAGATAATGGTGGAGATGCTGATCGTGCAGAGGGCTTTGCCTTGGATAGTCTTGGGCTTCTTAAGCATTTTTAGAGCTCCATCCATGCAGGTAAGTGGATGAGTACAACATCACATACTTTGTGTCTTGCAGATGGTGGATAGGCATCAGGGAGTCAGGTGGTGAGTGACTCACCAAAGTATTCCCAACCTGCTATTGTAGGCATTACCATTTACATGGCTCACCTGGTTCAGCTTCTGGTCAATGACGAGCCTCAGGATGTTGATAGTGGGAAATTCAGTGACACTTTGAATGTACTGGGGAGACAGTTAATTTCTAAATGTGAAGATGCCTATTGGCTGACATTCATGAGTCACTAATGTTACTCATCAGCGGAAGCCTGAAAAATGAAGAAATTCAGCATGTCCATAACCACAGAACATTACAGTGCAGTACAGGCCCTACCGCCCTCAATGTTGTGCCAACCTATCATACCAATCTGAAGCCCATCTAACCTATACTATTCCATGTACGTCCATATGCTTGTCCAATGACGACTTAAGTGTACTTAAAGTTGGCAAATCTACTTCCGTTGCAGGCAAAGCATTCCATACCCTTACTCCAACAGTCTCCAACTTTACAGATGCACCATAAAATATTTTCTATATAGATACATCATGGCTTGGTGCAGCAACTACGATGCCCAGGACTGAGAGAAACTATGGAGTTGTGAACACAGTCCAGTCCATCACGCAAGCCAACCTTCCATATATTGACTCAATCTATACTTCACGCTGCCTCAGAAAGACAGCCAAAGACCCCTCCCACCCTGGTTATAATCTCTTCCATCAGGAAGAGACAAAAGCTTAAACATACACGCCAACAGGTTCAAGTACAGCTTCTTTCTCGCAGTTATTAGACTGCTGATGGACCTCTCATATCTTCCTTTCTGTGCACCTTCTCTGCTGCCATACCTTTGTATTCCTCACTCAGTTCTATCACCCTATGATCAGAGTGATAATCAGCCTGTACTGCACGCAAAACAAAAACATTTCACTGTACCTAGGCACATTAGATTAGATTAGATTACTTACAGTGTGGAAACAGGCCCTTCGGCCCAACAAGTCCACACCGCCCCGCCGAAGCGTAAGCCACCCATACCCCTACATTTACATCTACCCCTTACCTAACACTACGGGCAATTTAGCATGGCCAATTCACCTGACCTGCACATCTTTGGACTGTGGGAGGAAACCGGAGCACCCGGAGGAAACCCACGCAGACACAGGGAGAACGTGCAAACTCCACACAGTCAGTCGCCTGAGGCGGGAATTGAACCCGGGTCTCCGGCGCTGTGAGGCAGCAGTGCTAACCACTGTGCCACCATGCCGCCCACATGTGACAATAATAAATCAAATCAAATGCATGAATGATGTCCATACCCTGCTACACATTGGCACACAGACAGCTTCATTATCTGAGGTATGACCATCTCCTGTGACTTTAGGATAAAGAAAATGGCCAGTACAACAAAGAAATCTACCTTGAGGTTATTGCGAAGGGGATACTTGCATATTGTCCACTGGTGAGCAGAGTGCATCTTAAAACAAGTCATGTCTTTCAATGCCAATGAGTTGCACCTGCTCAGGGGAAAATCAGGCCTCACATCTCTTCAATCGTAACAAATATTTCCATGTGCTACAATTCAACTGCAACGTCTGCAAACTGACCTCTCTAAACATAACTGCCATTTACATATCATTTCCTGCTCTTTGTTCAGCTTTCTCCCACAAAGCCCATTCTCACTATCCACTGTTCTTCACCCAAGTTTACATTCCTAAGCTTGAAAATTAACACTCAGTGACAGCTTATGACCTCATGTCAACCCTCAGAACCGAAAGGATGCAACATTTTTCATAGATAAGCCATTACACGGAGGTGGATTCAGTGCATTCCCTGAATTACAGCACATTTAGCCAACTAATTCATGCTGCTTCTCTCTACAGCAATCCTGTTCAATTCATTGCCATGATCCATCCCTAAAGCCTGCAAATTTACTTCACTGTCAAGTGTCAATCCACATTCTTTTGAGATGGTTGATAATGTGTACTTCCAACACCCTCATAGCAGATAGAATTCAGGCCACTGTTAATCACTGCATAAAGACGCTCCTCCTCTTAATCCCCTACACCTCTTGGCTAAAACAGTAAATCTGTCACACAATTCCCCCCCAACTGCCCAACCCCCTTCCGCCAGTTCTTATACTAACTAATATAGTCAGTTTTCATTTACTAAACTCATGGTTACCTTTTCAATCAAGTCAAGGAGAACAACACTACGATCTCTATCCTAAACTTGTAGTTCAAACGCTCATCCCTGGAACTGTTCTGGTAAATCCTCACGGAGTCCTCTCAAACATAATCATATCCTTGCTAAGGTGTGCCTTCAGTTCTGAACACCAATACTTGACCTCTGGTTTCTTGAGGGGTTACAACACAATCCATATCATTAAAGGGGTTACTGTATGTATTAAAAGCAGACAGCACAGGGAAACTTGCAATCACCTGGGCTTGCTCTGATACCTCATTTTGCCTTCAACTTTTATGCATATAATTGTTTCTTGCAAAATTAAGTCGCGAGCTTCTCTACTATTGCACAGCCCACCAATACAGAGCTTGTCTTGTACTAACAATGTTGTACTGTTTATCCCATTATACTGTCTGTATCACTGATGCAGATGCCATTCTCTCAGTGATTCCTCAGGGCAGTATTTATACAAAAGCATTGCCACTGGAGCAACCTTCAATTACTCAACTTTCAGGGCATTACCTGTTGTTTTTAAAACTAAAAGATGGCCTTTATTTCCTACTGAATTTCTTTTGGCATTCGGAAATATTTCAATTAGCAACACACTTTGTAACCTGACCCAACTGCTGCGTTGTTGATAACATAATTATTTTTTCCCTAGCTCCATTATAAACTCATTAGATACTTAGGACAACTTGTATAAACCAGAATGGGGAGGCGAGGGGGAGCGGAGGAAGGATGAGAGCTTTGCATAATTCTTGACAGAGATAGTGCTGTCTGTGGATCAGTCATCCAACTACAAAACATTCTTACTCAAGCCCACGAGGACAAGTCTGGCTACCATCCTACCTTTTATCAAGATCCAAAAACAGATTAATTTGAGTATCATCTCAGTACCGTTGGTGGCTGTTTTTTTTTTGGCTGTGCACAAAATGGTTGCTACAAATACCTGTACAAGACTAAGGCACATCAGAGCAATACCATATAGCACTGTGCAACCTGCCAGACTAACAAAGTTATTTCTCCTCCCCCCCCGCACCCCGAGATCGGTGGAATGCGGATTCCAAACACAAAGTCCCACTGCCAGTATCAGCAATCGGCAAAATTACTGCTTCAATTATAACCAAGCACCAGAATTGGCCTCAGCATCTTTGGTCTTAGTGGGATTGGTATAAAATCGAGTTACTGCTACAGATAGGCATCTGTGGATTTTTCTTTTGATTTTACTCATTCACGGGATGAGGGCATCACTGGATAGGTCAGCATTTATTGCCCATCACAGAGAGCAGTTCAGAGTCAAACACATTGCTGTGGGTCTGAGTTGCATGCAGTCCAAACCAGGTAAGGATGGCAGTGTTTTTTCCCCTAAAAGGACATTAGTGAACAGATGTATTTTTTTTTGACAATCAATGGATTTATGGTCATCATTAGACTCTTAATGCGGTGTTTTAGTGAATTCAAATTCCACCACCTGCCCAGGCAGGATTTGAATCCTGGATCTCTGGGTTAACAGTCCAGAAAAGATACCACTAAGTCATCACCTCCTCGATTTCCATCTGGAAGCACATCTTGGGTGTAACTAGCATTGCGACCAGCTGTGGTCCCCCCCCCACACATGTTCACAATGGGCAAAGGGTGTCCTGGGAGGCTGCGGATTCCATTCAGAAGTCACCACAGCCCAGAGAGGAATGTGGTGAAAGGTGTTTATTAATATAATATTGGATTTCAAAATAGAGGCCATTGGGTCTTGGTTCCACGTTTTCCTTCCTAAATAAAACCAAGTTCAAAATGTTTTGTCAGAAAGACGATTACCGAGCCCTGCAGTGTTCACGGAAAGGCATTTATACTGTTGGGTTTATAACAGCTGGAGTAAAAAGGTGCTTTGTTACCAGTTCAGAAGAGGATGTGATTGTGCATTTTTTAAAAAGTTCAGTTCAGAAGACACAGTGAGAAACTTAGAAGTTTAGTTTCTCTCCTTGGAGATCAGGGCAGTTCAAGAGACAAGTCACCTCAGCAGAAGGGTTTAGTTTGTGAATCTTCAAAACCAAAGTCTAGGTAGAAATCTGCAAGTTTTTAGAACAAAGCAAGTTTAGGCTCTCAGATTTGTGATAAGTTAATGGTAGCAGACCTTGAAAAGACACATGGAAAGTGGAAACAATTCAATGGCAGAGATACTGTAGGGAGTCAGTTATGTAAAATCTTACAGTGGAGGTGGGGTGTAACATCCCTGAACTCGAGACATTGTAACCATGTATCTTCAGCAACAGGACAAAATTTTACTGTGTTCAACATCTAAATTGCTTGATTTTTAACTTATTCTTATTTGCAATAAACTTCTGTTCTGTTGTTAAAAGAAATTCTGCAGTCTTATGTGATTGACTACCATGTTAATTAACTCTTGAAAAGAAAAACATATGATTGATCATATCAAGTTTCAATCTGGGATCGGTTTTGCCCAGCAGTAAGGCGGCATTGACTTCTCCACTTCCTGATGAGAATGTGTATAGGGTGTAAGCAGGTAGGGAAGGAGTCAAGTTTTGAGTTTGGTGAAATAAAAAAAAAGGTTCAGCTAAGCATGACTCAGATCACATAAGAACTTGCAGTAAACAGTGAGCTGCTGAAGGCAAGGGTAGTGGGTTAACAAGGTGGAGAAGTGTTCATTATGTAAAGCCATATAACAAGATGAAGCAGCATTCAGTATGCAAAGTCAGTTAACAAGGTGAAAGTTATTCATTGCACAACAACAGATGGCTTAATCTTTACTCTTGACACTCACTGATTGTAACAGTCATCCAATCAACACATATGTTGCCTTATCTGGATGTTTCTCCCTGTAAACGGCTATGTAGTTCAGTAAGAAACTACTGTTTGAGAGAAGACAGAGAACACATGCCCTTGTGCACATGGGCAATCGTTCTCTCTCCCTCCAGGGCCCGGAATAAAGATGAAGGAGGTAAAACTATATTGTGTCTGAGTGTTTTGCTTCGACTGAGGCAGGAATGGGACAACACCGATGCTGCCTGGCTTGCTGTGGTTCTTCTAGCCCCTTACTTGTCTACTCAGGAGTAACATAAGCTGGGATCATAAAAGGAATGAGAAATTGGAGGCTTGGGAAAAAGGAACTCTCAATAAAAGTACAATGCTGGAAACCTGCGTTGAAAGTTAGCAGGGAAACTCATTACACTGTTTGCAGCTCTGATGGAAGTTATTGAACCAAAACATTACAGCATATGCTTGTATAAAAATGGAGTTTGAAACCAAACTTTTTTTTTAAATGTAGGGTCTGAAATACATGAGCAATTTTTTTTAAGAGGGGTTGAAATCTACTCTCTATTGTATCGCTACCCAATGGGTTGTCAGTACATGAGCTGGTTGTACAGTTGCCCGATCAGTGACCGGTCCTGCCAACTCTGCTCCAAAACTAGTGCAAAACGAACTACACTTAAGTAGTGATCTCCACGGAGAAAAACATTCATTAGCATCAAATGCAGATGCAGGAAACTGCTCATGTGCCAGAAGCCTATCATTCCAGTTCTGGCTTTCTGTCACAATTCAAAATTGTTTTCCTTCACAAGATTGGTACACCACCCAGGACTTTAAAATCTGCAATCACTGATTTTCTTGCTCACTTCAGAACAGGGATTTGGATTGATCCATGAAAATGTAAGAGCTCATTGTGGAGATTTTTGCTAACATATGTTATAAATTCATTCCCAACGGTGGCCGTTTGGTCATTTGTTATTAAGAATCTACTTGATGAGTTTCTCCAGAGTTTAATATTAATCTCCAAAATTTCAGTGTCTCCTGATAATCTCTTGAAACCTGAATCTGAGGTGCCATAAAATTATTGGCGTTAAAATCCTAAATTGGAACTGGGCTTAGAATCTTGATGTCGCATTGATACCCATGGAGAGCAAGCTTGGCAAGAATAGAGTGCACTCCAGTGAGGTGGCACACCTCAATAGATAGTGTTAATACATCGTGACAAGAGGAGATTAATTTTGATTAAATAGATTTACACCACGGAGAGCTAGGATTTACTACCTGTCCGTCCAAAGAATTTAAATAGAAATTATGGGTCAACCGTACACAATATTGACTCAGAGTCATAGAGTCAGAGATGTACAGCACGCAAACAGACCCTTCGGTCCAACCCGTCCATGCCAACCAGATATCCCAACCCAATCTAGTCCCACCTGCCAGCACCCGGCCGATATCCCTCCAAACCCTTCCTATTCATATACCCATCCAAATGCCTCTTAAAATGTTGCAATGACATTAGCCTCCACCACTCCCTCTGGCAGTTCATTCCATACACGTACCACCCTGTGTGAAAAAGTTGTCCCTTAGGTCTCTTTTATATCTTTCCCCTCTCACCCTAAACCTAAGCCCTCTAGTTCTGGACTCCCTGACCCTAGGGAAAAGACCATGTCTATTTACCCTATCCATACCTCTCAAATTTTGTATACCTCTAAAGGTCACCCTGCAGCTTCTGACACTCCAGGGAAAACAGCCCCAGCCTGTTCAGCCTCTCCCTATAGCTCAAATCCTTCAATCCTGGCAACATCCTTGTAAATCTTTTCTGAACCCTTTCAAGTTTCACAATATCTTTCTGATAGGAAGGAGACCAGAATTGCACGCAATATTCTAACAGTGGCTTAACCAATATCCTTTTGTAGCCGCAACATGACCTCCCAACTCCTGTACTCATTCCATACACATACCACCCTCCGCGCGAAGAAGTTGCTTCTTAGGTCTCTTTTACATTAGCAAGCTTTGAGAAGATTTGCAGCTCAGGTTGAGGTTCTGGATGTAGGTTTGCTCGCTGAGCTGGAAGGTTCATTTCCAGCCATTCGTCACCCTATTAGGTAACATCTTCAGTGCACCTCTGGCGAAGCATTGTTGATGATTCCTGCTTTCTATTTAAATGCTTGGGTTTCTTTGGGTTGGTGATGTCATTTCCTGTTCTTTTTCTCAAGAGGAATTAGATGGGGTCTAACTCGATGTGTTTGTTGATTAGAGTTTTGGTTGGAATGCCATGCTTCTAGGAATTCTCATGCATGCCTGTTTGACTTGTCCTAGGATGGATGTGTTGTCCCAGTCGAAGTGGTGCACTTCCTCATCTGTATGTGATGATACTCGTGAGAGGGGGTCATGTCCTTTTGTGGCCAGTTGATGTTCATGTATCCTGGTGGCTAGTTTTCTGCCTGTTTGTCCAATGTAGTGTTTGTTACAGTCCTTGCACAGTGTTTTGTAAATGACATTAATTTTGCTTGTTGTCTGTATAGGGTCTTCCAAGTTCATTAGCTGTTGTCTTAAGTGTGTTGGTGGGTTTGTGGGTTACCATGATGCCAAGGGGTCCGAGTAGTCTGGCAGTCATTTCTGCGATGTCTTTGATGTAGGGGAGAGAGGCTAGGGTTTCTGGACGTGTTTTGTCTGAATGTTGTGTTTGTTGCTGAGAAAAACAAAGAAAAAAAAACAAACAAAAAAAAAAATTCGGCAGACTGTGTTCATTGGGTACCCGTTCATTTTGCATAGGTGATTTTCCTCTGCTCTGCGTAGTTCCTCTGTGCTGCAGTGTGCGTTGGCTCGTTGAAATAATGTTCTGATGCAGCTTCATTTTTATATCTTTTATACCTTTCCCCTCTCACCCTAAACCTATGCCCTCTACTTCTGGACTCCCGTAGCCCAGGGAAAAAAAAATCTTTGTCTGTTTACCCTATGCATGCCCCTCATGATTTTATAAACCTCTAAGGTCACCTCTCAGCCTCCAATGCTACATGGAAAACAGCCCTAGCCTAGTCAACCTCTTCCCATAGCTCAAATTCTCTAACCCTGGCAACATCCTTGTAAATCTTTTCTGAATCCTTTCAAGTTTCAAAACATCTTTCTGATAGAAAGGAGATCAGAACTGCACACAATATTCCAAAAGCGGCCTAACCAATGTGCTGTAGAGCTGCAAAATGACCTCCCAACTCCTGTACTCAATACTCTGACCAATAAAGGAAAACATACCAAACACCTTCTTCACTATCCTATCTACCTGTGACTCCACTTCCAAGGAGCTATGAACCTGCATTCCAAGGTCTCTTTGTTCAGCAACACTCCCTTTTCTGAACCCTTAAGTTTCACAACATCTTTCTAATAAGGAGACCAGAATCTCACGTACTCAAGAATACACAGGAACTTTGCACCTGTCTCCAGGGATCGTATGGTCGACTGAGTGTTTCTGGAATTGTGTCCTTATTGAAGGGATTGAGATCCAGTGAGAACTACAGTACAGCAGTAGAGTGTTGGGATATGAAGCATCTTTACATTCTATTCTATCAAGTCACAATGACAAACTGACCTCCAGGAGTGACTGACCTAGATTTATATTAATTTTCAGTTGTAATCTCCTGGAGGCCTATCAGTGGCCAATTTTACACACAAACAAGATTGGAAACAGATTCAGAAAAGAGCGATTGGACAGCAGACCAGACACATCACTGACACCAATGACAATTCTTCAGTTAGAATGCAGAGCCTGGGAACAATTTGCTGTACTAGCTCAGTTACTATCACAAAACAATAAAAATGGCATTTCAGAAGGAAAACAGGGCAGGTTGTAGGTTCCAGCGAGTCTAGTAAATTTTTATTTCCACTGCTCGAGAATTATCCAAATGGGGGACGAAGTTAAGATGTTTCAAAGGTGATCATAAACTGATATGAATGATACCACAACCGAGGGGTTATACCTGGAAAAAAAAGAGGAATTTCTTGCTTTTGAAAAAAAAAGTGATCTTTAAATTAGAAAGGGATTTGGTAGAGTAGACAGAGAATTGGTTATGGAGGCAACAAAAATACTTGACATAATGTAATCATTATTAAATCCATACAGAGATTCAGAAGAGAAGGTCATTTCCAGAGCATATGGGAATCAGAGTCACAGAGATGTACAGCACAGAAAGAGATGCTTTGGTCCAACTCGTCCATGCTGACCAGAAATCCTAATCAAATCTAGTCCCATTTGCCTGCATTTAGGCAGTATCTCTCTAAACCCTTCCGATTCATATACCCATCCAGATGTCTTTTAAATGTTGTAATTGTATCAGCCTCCACCACTTCCTCTGGCAGCTCATTGCATACACGCACCACCCTCGATAAAATGTTGCCCCTCAGATGCCTTTTAAATCTTTCCCCTCTCATCCTAAACCTACTGTATGCCCTCTAATTTTGGACGAGTCCTATTTAAGAGGAGATTGCATAAATCAATAATGATATGGAAATGGGTTAGAGAAGAGTAAGGAAAATAAAAACACTGACACATTCCAGTGGAATTGGCAGGTCCCCTGCGGTGCACTAAATCCTATATAATTCACACGTTAGCAAAATCTAACAAGTTCTACAATGATGTGCCTTAACAAGGAGAAAACAGACAATGAGGAAACTGAGGGACATAACCAGGAAAGAGCCATGCATGAATGACAAGAGCTGAAGTACCTACATAATTAGTCAGTATACAAAGGACCACAAGAGCCCTTGTGACACACTACTAGTGTCCCTACCTCTTGATCAAGAGATCTGGGTTCAAGTCCCACCTAAAAACAGTGTGTAATAACATCTACAAGATTAGATTAGATTCCCTACAGTGTGGAAACAGGCCCTTTGGCCCAAACAGTCCACACCGACCCTCTGAAGAGTAACCCACCCAGACCCATTCCCCTCTGACTGACGCACCTAACACAAGGGGCAATTTAACATGGCCAATCCACACATCTTTGGACTGTGAGAGGAAAGCGGAGGTCCCGCAAACTCCACAAAGACACACAGTCACCCAAGGCTGGAATCGAACCTGGGACCCTGGCAGTGTGAGGCAGCAGTGCTAAGCACTGAGCCACCACACCCCCCCTTCTCTCAACAGGTTGATTAGAAAATGTCTACAAAAGGATTACCCGCATCTTTCTTCATTGGACGGAGACACAATTGTTATAAGTAGCTCAAGGGGCATTCCTTGAGCACAAGGCAATGCAAAGAGACAGGTCTCCATAAAGAACCACAGCCAGTACTGGGGGTGAAGCTGTGCCATGGGTATCATTCCATACCATATTAGAGTCAACTGAGCTGATCAACAGTGTCCCCGATTGCAGACAAAGCTAGTGCACCATGGAGGTTAGACCAAGGGACTGGGAGGTGAAAACCAAATTAAATCCTTCACTGAAAATAAAGAACGACAATACACAGCAAGAACCAAGCAGCAACATATCGATGCAGATCAGAGTTTGAAAATAGAAATACAAATAGGTTTATGCATGGTTAGTTGCCTAGCTTGTTATGCACTCATCAGAACTCAAAATACACACGCTTGTCTAGACAATTTAAAAAGGAACATTTTTCCAAAACAGTGAAAATAAAATATGCTGCCAAAGATTTTGCCTTGCTTCCATCTGGACAAAATCACAAGAATAACAAATGTCAGAGAATCTTACAATTCTACCCTGATAAGTGCAAGACAAATAGTTTCACCAAAAAAGTCTCTTTTTTCCAGAATTACCCAAATTCTGTACTGCCAAGTATCTATTTCACATCGTGAAACAATGCAAAGCTGACCCTTGCTAAAAAAAAGCCGCCACAATCATTTTTAAAATCTGCCTGCATTCACCAAAGGTCCATTGGATCAAGAGAGGAGGAGGATCGGACTGCAGTTTCATAAACCCCACAGCAAGGCTGGGAGTGCACAGACACAAGATACTGATGGAACTAAAATGGAATCATGCAGCACAAGAGATCATTCAGTCCACTGTGCCTGTGGCAGCTCCTTGAAGTGCTCAATCACCTTCACAAGCCCCCCCAAAATAGAATATAGAACAGTATGGCACAAGAATAGACCCTTCGGCCCACTGGGTCTATTCTGACCATGATGCTATTTTAAACTATTCTTATCTGCCTGAACATAGTCTGTATCCCTCTATTGTCTGCCTGTTCATGCCTCTTAAATGCTGCTATTGTATCTGCTTCTACCACCTTCCCTGACTAAAAGTTTCAGCCACCTGAAACTTTCACCGCACATCTCCTCTCACCTTAAAACCTATGCCCCCTAGTATTTAACAGTTCCACCCTGGGAGTTGGACAATCCACCCTATCCAAGTCATATAGTCATGGGAGATATAGAGCAAGGAAACAGACCCTTCAAACCAATCCATCCATGCTGACCAGATATCCTAACCTAATCTAGTCCCATTTGCCAGCACTTGGCCCATATTCCTCTAAACCCTTCTTATCCATATATTATTACAATATTTAAAAAGGCATCTGGATGAGTATCAACCTCCACCACTTCCTCTGGCACCTCATTCTAAACATGCACCACCCTCTGCATGAAAAACACATTTCCCTTTAGGACCCTTTTAAAAAATTTTCCCCTCTCACCCTAAACCTATGCTGTCTAGTTCTCAACTCCCCCATCCCAGGGAAAAGACTTTGTCTATTTATTCAATCCATGCCCCTCATGATTTTATAAACCTCTATATGGTCACCCCTCAGCCTCCGCGCTCCAGAGAAAACAGCCCCAGTCTATAGCTCAAATCCTCCAACCCTGGTAACAACCTTGTAAATCTTCTCTGAACCCTTTCAAGTTTCACAACATCTTTCCAATAGTAGGGAAACCAGAATTGCACACAATATTCCAACAGTGGCTTAACCAATGTCCTGTACAGCCGCAACATGACCTCCCAACCCCTATATTCAATACTCTGACCCATAAAGGAAAGCATACCAAACACCTTCTTCACTATCCTACCTATCTATCCATGACTCAATTTGCAAGAAACAATGAACAGAGACCTTGCAGTGCGGGTTCAACAACACTCCCTAGGATCTTACCATAGTCATGCTAAGATTTGCCTTTCCAATATATAGCACCTCACATTTATCTAAATTAAACTCAATCTGCCACTCTTCAGCCCACTGGCCTCCTCATAATTTTGAGTGTTTCTATCAGGTCACCCCTCAGCTTCCAATACTGTCATTAAAGCAATCAAAGTTTGTCCAACCTCTTCTTTTAGCTAATACATCAATCCAGGCAAACCACTTTCGCGTCCTCTCCATAGGCTCCACATCCTTCCTATAGCGTGACAAATTGCGCACAGTACTTCAAATATGGCTTGGCCAAAGCCTCAATTGCAGCATAACTAGCCAACTTTTACTCAATGCTGTGACCACTAAAGACAAGCATGCGGTATACCTTCTTTACCACCTTATCCACTTGTGTTGCCACTTTCAGGGAACTATGGACTTGGACTCCAAGATTCCTCTATCATTGATCCTAAAGGACTGGTCATTTACAGTATACCTGCCTTTTGTATTTGACCTCACATTTGTCTTGATTAAACTCAATCTGCCATTTCTCCACGCAACTTTCCAGCTGATCTACATCTTCGCTATCCTTCCTCACTATCCACAGCTCCACCAACTTTGTCTCATCTCCAAACTTACTAATTAGCCCACTGACATTTTTCATCCAAACTAAATGTTCCCTTTACAAGTATTTATTAAATACCCCTTTGCAAATTCACTAGTTGTTTCCAGTGCCCTTTCAAGCAGGACATCCTGGATCATAACAAATTTTTGCATTAGAAGTGAACATTCCAATTCACCTCTAGATATTCTTTGTCAACAAACTTTAAAGTGTGTTCTCCAGTTGCCATCCTTTATGCTAATGGAAACATTCCCACCTCCCCCCATCTACCCTAACAACCCTCAAGACACAAAACAGCCATTTGGCCCATCAAGCTCACTCTTCCATTTAACATGATTATGATCATCTCACTGCTCTACTCAGCTCTCCCCCCATAGACTCATTGATAGGCATTGGATGAAAGTTCAATAACGATCTTCAGAAGCAAGCTGGGTAAATACCTGAAGGAAGAAAAAATTCCAGCGATGTGGGGAAAGCGAAAGACTTAAATGGATTACTCTTTAAAAGGGTTGGCATTGATTTGATGGATGAAATAGCATGCCTTGCAGCAATACCATTTCATGATTAACATGTAAATATACACAAACATACATATACATTTAAAGTCCCCACGCACAGAACACACTATTTAAGACAAACAACTTTACTGGAAGGTGTCTGTGCTTGGATGGTTCGTTGGACTCTGCAACATTAACAATGACTAATTTTACCACTAACTTGTTTCTCAAATTTCAACAAAGTGTGAAAGGGGAGATGTGTGGCACATCCGCTATCTTCAAGGGGTTAGAAACTAAACAAAACACGACAGTACATAGTCAGCCCTTTAAAAAGGCAATGAACAACAAACCAAGGAGAAAGGTAAAACCGAAACATCAACTAACAGGCACAAAATCAAAACCGAAAATGCCGGAAATGCTCAGTGAGTCAGATAGCATCTGTGCAGAGACCAAAGCAAAGCAATGTTACAGTTTCACAGACTGATTTTTCACTCAAACTCTTGCCATGTGATCTGGTGATGACTCTCAGCATGATCTGCTTTTATTTCACAATTCATACAGCAACAGTCTTTTTTTCCCCAAGGCAGACAAGCTACTTCTAAAATACTAATTTGCTTACATTGATGATTCATATTTTATTTGAATACTAGAAATTTCAAAAGAGAAAAAAATACATATTTGATAAAAGGGAGAAGCCTGCTGTGACAGAGCAGAGGAGTCCTGGTAGTTGGAAGTTTCTTTCCCAGAGCTGCCACAAGTACAAGTATAAGGGCTAAGCCATTCTGGACTGAGTTGAGGAAGAATTTCTTTGCTCAGAGTTGTGAACTTGTGGAATTCTCTCTCACAGAAAGCTGTTGGGGCCAGTTCATTAGATACATTCAAGAGGGAGCAGGACATTGCCCTTGTGGTTAAAGTGATCAAGAGGTGTGGGATACTGAAATCGCAAGATCAGCCATGATCACACTGAATGGTGGTACAGGCTTAAGAGCCGAATGGCCTACTGCTGTATCTATTTTCTATGTTTATATGTAATAAGTACAAGGGCTGAATGGTCTGTAAAAACTGGATTCGTTTTTGCATTTTTTTTTGTATTTTGTGGACAGAAATGGAAAACTATTTTTTCAAAAGAAAAGTGTTGACAAATTGCTGCGCGTTTTGAATGCAAGTAACCTGTAAGTGCTGATTGGACAGTTGCAGGTTCAGGGAGTCGGCAAAACATTGTGGGCCGAAGGGCCTGTTCTGTGCCATACTTTTCTACATTCTATGAAAGTTTACAGGTAAGCTCGAGCCAAGTGTGTGCAAACCGACATTCAACCGGCCAAAAGTAACTGTGTGGTCTATGGTCTCGTGACCATTTATTGATGACAAAGGCCTTCTGCCTGCCAAAAACTGTACGATTGGCTTCCAGGTAGCTGAACAAGTTGGGGCCATGAAAAAGAATGAGAGAAGCTATCAGATCTCTAAACTCAGGAGGTGTCTCTGATTTTTTTTTAAAAGAAGAAAAAATAGTAAACCACTTTAAGCCTGAAGAAAGCTAGTTAATTTTTCTTTTAGCAGTGCCAAAGACTTTGAATTAGTAAGTCGGAGACCTTTTTAAGTGTGAACCAGTCACCCTGTGCCACCTGCAAGCAAGTGAACGCACCTGGAGAAGGAAGGGAGATGATCAGGAAACAGAGTTCTGATCAGTATTAGAATCAAGTCAGCAAACAGGAACACCAAACTGCTTTGCATTCTTTTCATCTGCCTGTAATATCTGTGTTTTATCCCCTGGCCCTGTGTGTGTATAGGAAGAGTTTAAAGTGGAGTAGAGTTTTAACTAGTAAAGTTGTACGCCAAGAGTTTAACAGTGTTTACCTGTTGCTAGCGCCCATCGATTTGGATTAAATAGCAATTCTTGTTCAGTACAGAAACTTGGTCCATGCTTTCTTTCTGTTCACCTAAAATTGAGTAAATTGGGGAATGTGGGATACTTTTAAAAAAGCTAACATTTAAAAAAAAAATTAGAATCCCTACCGTGTGGGAGCAGGGCCATTTGCCTCACTGAGGCCACACCAACCTTCCGAAAGAGCATCCCACCCAAAATTCAGCTTTGCATCAATGCTGGAGGCAAGCACATTGGAAAACTACTGGCAGTTCTTGGGGAGTTACACATTGCCTTTCTGATCTGCCTGCTGTGTGGGTTGCACAAATTGAAATGGTCAATGCATGAACAGGAGCCGACAATTCTGACTCCAGAGCAATACTGGGGGAAAATACTGAATGGTCAGAGGTCCTATCATTTTCGTGAGACATTTAACAGAGGCCAAGTCTGCTGTTACGCATTGAAGAATAGATCCCATGGCGAATACCTTCCCCTTACCAATAACAGGTTGGACAAATCAGATCTGATGGCTCTTTATAGGGGCCTGCCATGTGCCAACAGCCAGTGAAGTTTCCTTTATCCCGCTAAGTTCTCAAAGAGCTGCAAAATGCTCTGTGGCACTTTGAAGTCATGAAAAATGCTAGGGAAATACATATTCTTTTCTCCAATAGCTAAATTAATTGGAGATGGTGCTTTCAACTGGTGTCATATTATACTTGTTGCAAATTCCATCATAACTGTCAGGTCAGTTTTGGTTCACAATTAAGGTCAATTAAGTTTCTCAAATCTTCAAATGGTACAGTTGAAAACAGGACACTTTCAAAATTAAAGGCAATTCCTCTTACAGTCACTCAGGATTGAAAGAACAATCTTCCAAACTTCAGGGTCTCATTGTTTGCTGATTATTTCACCTATTTATATTAGTGTGAAACACAATCTCATGGAAAAGTCGACCGCCCCATATTTTTGGTAAAAAAAAATGAACGTTTCTATTTCTCTCTTGTAAATGTCGACTCTAGTTCTTCACAGATAACAGATCAACATTTGAGTCAAGGCATGATCCTGTACATAAATGTTACAATGAGGAAATGAATTTTTTGTGCCATTGTGTGTTTTGATGCACAACTCACCAGTTTGGTGCAAAAGTTTAAGCTGCATCAGGCCTGAGTCAGGTGAAAACCTTCCTTTGTCTGCAGCTCAGCTGAGCTCAGTTCCTCTGTAGCACTCATGGAATACAGTCTTATTACCGCAATTGGTTGTGTTTTTGTTTAGAGATCAATTGGACTTCTGCTAATGATGTGGTATTTTAGACCGTAACACTAATTTCAGCCCCTGAGAAATAGTATTCATGTAATAGTCAACCCCATAAATTTAACCTTAGAAAATAGTCTAAAAAAAATTCAACTTTTACACGAGTATATATGGTACTTGCTTTGCTGACACCAAGTCAGCTGGAGAGAGTGGCAGACGCCAGGTGTACTCTAGTAAACTTCTGAGGAGTCAGTCACACCTGATGTCAAGGGAAACAGGAACCAGGAGAGGCCAAAGGAGGTTCTTATGTGCCTCTTGGCCTGTAACCCCATCTTCAGTTGTTCAGAAAGGCAAAAAGCACGTGCACAACTTGCTCCCCCCCAATCTCACTGTTGCAGGAGCATCCATTGAACCTGATTTTCTAAGATAGTGACAATAAACAAGCATCAGGAGTAGTGACAGCTTTGGTTCAGGCTACACCTCTTGGGGAAAGCCTTCCTGCCACCTGTGTTCAAACAATGATACAACATCTGCAGATTCCAATTCCATTCCTTAATAACTCCCATCACTCAGGTCCACAGACTGTCACAAGGACAAACTGATAAACACTTCAAGACAAATCAAAATTACTGTTCATAATAAGTCAATGCAAAATGCTGAAAGCTTAGAAACATGGTCAAGATAAAAGAACAATCACGACACTACCTTGGTATCCAATAAAAGCATAACGATCAAAGTCCACTCTCAGGCTCAAGTCAAAGCCCCAGATGCAAATTACAAGTAATTTTACCTTAAAAGCTCAAGCCCATGAGTCAATAACACAAAACCTTTGACTGGCACTGAACAGGCAAGTACACAGGAGTGGCACTTAGCACAGCTGGTGAAAGGCCGACCCAAGGGACCAGTCAGTCTATGACACATGCAGAACCATGATCCTTTTCCAGTGTTTGCACTGTGACCCACTGCAGATACCAACACACGCCTAGAGACCTGCAAAACTGAAGAACACATCTTCCCAATCCAAACCAGTTATGACTGATCAAATTTCAAGTGTTAGCATTGGAAAAGAAATGTTTTACTCATGTTTAGCAAGAATACCAGTAAAGGTATTAAAAACAAAATAAATCATCCAACCCCTCAGGTCCCCTTCGATATTTTCACAGATTGTCTGGGTTCTGCTGACTTTAGTTGCAAAACATATGACTGCACAATATGGAGCTGAGCTAGAACAAGGACAACTCTTCGACTGAACTTCTGTCTACACAATTTGCTGAGATTGGGCTGACTGGCATTAACGATAATACCATGAACCTCTGCATTTCTTGCTTAGACAGTGCACAAGAATCAGGACACACCAAGGGGGATTTCATTTTGTAATAAGTTGTTAAACTGTCGCTAATGGCATTTCCAAAAGTTCAATTTTACTGTTCTAACATTCTTCTCCTTGATGGATACAAAACCTTCTTTCCTCTTTTCCATCTCTCATAAAAAATTAATATCTATTTGTTGCATACAAAATGCTGGATTAATTCAACACCTTCATGACATCAAGCACCCTACTTCCCATCCAACTATAAAATCCCCAAATGATTTAATCCACATGCCTGTTTTACACTCCACCGAAAACAGATAGAGCATGGAAACAGATCCTTTGACCCAACCAGTCCATGCCATGCTCCCAAACTAAATTAGTCTCTACTGCCTGCACTTGGCCCACATCCCTCCAAACATTTCTTATTCACGTACTCATCCAAATATCTCTTAAATTGTTGTAACTGTAACTACATCCACCAATTCTTCAGGAATTTCACACATACACCACTGTAAAAAAAAAAAGTCTCTCCTCTTGTCCTTTTTAAAAGTTTCTTCTCTCGCCTTAAAATTAAGCCTCCTAGTTTTGAAGTCCGCCATACCCCGGGAAAAGACCCTCATCATTTAACTTATCTACACCCCTCATGATTTTATAAACCTTAAGCTCAGCCCTCAAACCTTTTACTTCAGTGAAAAAAAAAAGTCCCAGCTTTTCTAGTCTATTTTTATATCTCAAACCCTCCATTCCCAACAACGTTCTGGTAAATATTTTCTGAACCCGGTCTAGTTTAATAATATCCTTCCTGCTGCAGGGTCACCAGAACTGCACACAGTTCTCCAGAAGAGGCCTCACCCACATCTTATATAATCTCAACAGGACATCACAACTCGTCTCCTCATAGGTCTGAGCAATGACAATTCAAACTCCCATCTCTACAATCCTGTTTGTCCGACGCCCTGTTTTCCAATTCAGAGTTCGATATTTATTTTTATTTGTTTTCCTCTAACTCAAAAATTTATTCATTCTCTGGCATTATTTTCCAGGCTGCTTCTGAACTCAAATTCTTCAGCCTTTGGCCAGATTCCCTGCTGTCTGAAGAAAGGAAATATTTTTTAAAAACCTACTGCATCCTTCACTGTGGTCACTGCTATAAGGAGACCTAGTGCAATGAACACAGCAGCGTACACGAGCCAAACCACCTTGTCAGCACAGTTCCTGAGTGCCACATTTCTAAAACCGTTGCCTCAGGTGAGAGATTTGCACGACTCATCCTTCTTGCAGATAAAATCCAATTTCGCCAGTTAAGGGAACAAGGAATAGTTACGCGGCTAAGTCATGGCCTAGCTGGAAATTCGCCTGTTCTAAGCCAAACTTCAGAGACTTAAGTCTCACAATCCACACAGATTCTCCAGTACATTAGTGCATCTTCATTATCAGAGAGACTGTCTCTCTAACGCCAAATCAAGGACCCAACTTGTTACATCTCAGGTGGGTGCAGGAAGAGCATCTGGGCATTATTTGAGAATGAACATGAGACTCTCCCTGGCATCCTGGTCCATATTTAATTTGGAGAAAGATTATCTGGACCATCTTGACATTGCTGCTTGTAGGTCTTTACAGTATTCAGATTGTTCTATCATAGGAACAACAGCCAGCAATCATGCTTCACATTTAATTACCACCTGCAAACTTTGGACATATGAAGGCGTGAGAAACTTATAAATGCTTTCTTGGCTCTCCAACTGCATTAAGTAACATTACACAGGTTGGCCACATGCCACTCAACATATTGGCACAAGGTTCACGTGAAACTTGAGACTTGACTGCAGGGTTCCTTTCTTTAAATTGGCATGGTTGCCGTTGGCATACGTATATCTCAACACTACAATTCAATAGAACTAGAAATGAGAGAGAAAAATGCTGTAAACATGACAGAGGTGGACTTTTCAAAGACTGGCAATGGTCCAGCTGGCATCACACTATTGTGTCCTTGAGCTTGGCTCTGAATTGTAGAACACTGATTTAGTTGGAATTAATTAGGAAAATAACAACCCTTTTAAACAAAAGGGTCAATGTAAAATAATTTTACATCAGTGATTCACAGTCCTGACAGAAGGTGGATTAAGGTCATCATTGTGACATTTTGGAAGTAAGTAATTGTAAAAGACTTGCATTCAAAAAAACATCCAACAGCAAGGTCCCACGTACTAACTACAACAGACCATCCTTATGGTTGTTTTGCAAACAGATGAGTCAATTTGAGCACAGTGTGATCTCACAAACTAGAAAACACCAATTAATATTTGCTTGTGAAATTAATATTGGCCATGTCACCTGGAAAAAAGACTCTACTTCTTTGTAGAAAACTCCTGTATTATTTTAACCTCCACTTGAATCAAAGCAAAAAGACAAAACTCTGTAGGTGGAGGAGGAGGAGGAGGAATGGGTTTGCAATTGTATCCAGAGGATAGCCCCTCCAATAGCCCCTCTCTCAGTACAGTCAGTTCTGCTATAAATGCAATAGCTCGTTTCTTCTGCAATCCCGTGTTAGAAGAAAATCACATAATAACAGCACCATTTAAACTAAGAGTCAGGATTGCTTCGTAAAAAAAAAATACACTTTAAAACTTTGCACTTTAGAAACAGTATTCCCAATTCATCAATTGTGTTATAGCGAATTTGCATTATATGCACGTTATAGCAGAACGACCTGTATTGCATTTGACAATCAGCCTCAAGTCAGCAAACAAAACAGTGATCAGGAAACTCAGCTGATGAGGCACTGTGGAAATACAGTTTACGGTTCTCCAGAACACTCTGACCCTTTAAAAGACAAAGGGTCTCTTGACTCTTTCAGATGCTGCCACATGAACTCAACACATTCTGGTTTGGTTTGTTTCAGATCTGCAGTGTCCGCTGTTGTTTTATTGAGGGACCAAGCCCTGAGTTAGGCTTTGAAACACAAGCAAAAGCTCTTTTTAAAACAGTGAGCAGCCAGGATCTAGGATACACAGAGTGTGATAGAGGTAGATTCAACTCTGGCTTCTGAGAGAGACTGGGCAAGCACCAGATGAGAAAATGAATTGTTATGCTACAAGGAAAGGGCAGAAAACAGATAACATTTGTTTAACGTCTCAGTACAAGGACAGCTGATGTTCTTCTCATTATCTTGGTTCAGTCATGAATTTATGGAATCTTTTAACTGACATAACTTACTGGGTCTCAGCATGATGGGGTAAGGGTCAATGGCCTACAGATCATTGCATTGTTATTACCAATTCTGAATCAAACTGATACTACCTTGCAATTGACCAATTTCTGAATGTTGCCAAAACAAAAACTTGCATATCAAGTTCCATCATTTGCTTACACAGATGAAGAGAAGGCTTTGAAATTTGTTGAGTATTTCTGTTATCTTTACAGCCATCTCTCTGAAAAGGCCACCATTGATGAGGAGATCCAACAGTGGATTAGCTGCACCAGCTCAGCCTCTTACAAGCTGCAATGAGTATGACAAAGACCTTTTGTCAGTCAACTAAACTAAGGGGACATAGGGCAGAAGTTCTGTGTTTTTTCTGTTGCTCCTTTAAATAATTGGGTGACATTTACAAGTTTCCAATCTACAGGAAGGAATGTAGATCTCATTACAGAAACTGGAGTGTTTGAGAATAGGCTGGGACTATTTTCCCTGGAGAGTCAGGGGCTGCGGGGTGACCTTATACAGGTTTATAAGGTCATGAGAGGCATAGATGAGGGGATTAGGCAAGGTATTTCCTGAAGGTAGGGGACTCCAAAACTAGACGGTATAGGTTTAAAATGAGAGGGGAAGATTTAAAAGGACCTCAGGGATTACCTTTTCACACAGACAGTGGTGTGTATGTGGTACGAACTGCAAGAAGTGGTAGAGGTGAATACAATTACAACATTTAAAAGATATTTGGACAGGTACATGAATATGCGCAGCAGGTCAAGCAGCATCCAAGGAGCAGGAGAATCGACGTTTTGGGCATGAGCCCTTCTCCTGCTCCTTGGATGCTGCCTGACCTGCTGCACTTTTCCAGCAACACATTTTCAGCTCTGATCTCCAGCATCTGCAGTCCTCACTTTCTCCAGGTACATGAATAGGAACGGTTTAGAGAGAGATGGGTCAAATGCAGGCAAATATAACCAGTTCAGTTTCAGAAAACTGGTCAGCATTGATAAGTTGGACCCAAGGGTCTGTTTCTGCTGTATTGACTCAGATTACAAATACATTGATTATCTCTATAACCACCTTCAACACTTTTGGTTTGCTGTGCTGTGAAGTCAGATTGTTAAATTATTTTATACAGTGACTTTCTCTCTACCATTCCCCTGTCCATACTGGCATGTTCCATTTCTCTTCAACCAGGGCCAATCCTTTAGAATGCCAGCCTTACGCTCCTCTTTTCTTTCTTTGGCACCTTTAAAAGCCTATCAAAAATCCAACTATTTATCCAAGGTTTTGGAAATCTTTCATTGTAACTCTTTCCATTTCTCTACAGCTGCTACATTTAATAATAGCACATCTTGATGCATTGACAATACTGGAGTAGAGGAAACAAATGCTTGGAATGTTGTGACACAAATTTGTCAAATCCATCAGTGTCATCTCACTGCGACTCTGGCCACAGAATAACATTCTCACCCAAGTAAAATCCATTAAAGCTTTTGCTCCAGAACGATAACATTTTAACCTTTTTTTGAAAATAAAAAGAGGATAATCCCTGTGTATCTGTAAAATACTTCAGTCTTACAGTTGTTGGTCTTGTGAATTGTATTACCGTACAGTGACCTTTTTGAAGGATGTGGTTTGCTGAGTAGCTGGTTTATACAGTGCAACATTCTACATGTCCTCTCAAGACACATTTGCCTGTGACCTGTAGGCAATGTATGATCACAACAGGCTCAAAAAAAAGAGAAAACAAATTATGCATTTAACAATCTTCAAAAAAACAACATGCTAGGGTTTTTGTTGCTGTGCCTACGTAAAACATTGCTTCTATGAGAAAGGTCTGTTTGATGAAAACCAAAAAAAAAAGGTAGAAAACTCTGATTTCAAAGATTATAATTTCCTGTTGCCCTGATGCTATCCTCGTATCAGCTCTTGACTCACCCATATCTATACCTTAAAATACAAAAGGTCTGTGACTTTTACAGTTCCTGTCATGTTGTTTGGAAAATAAGTTTCTGCAGCATCTTGGCAATAGTTGCTCTCAACCAACACCACTACACCAGACGATCTGGTCAGTATCACATTGTTCTTCGAACACAACACAACGCAAACAGCAATGGAGCAGGAGTAAGTATTCCAGCCCCTGGAGTCTGCTCCTCTATTCAATATGACCATGGCTGATCCCATTTCAACCTTAACTCAGTTTTCCTGCCTGTTCTCTATAACACCTCCACCCATCACTAATTAAAAAAATCTCAAAATTTACTTCACTGCACTCTGGGGCAATGAATTCCACAGATTCATGCCCCTTTGGAGAGAATTAATTTCTCATCGGTTTGCAACCCACTACCCTTTATCCTAAAACACTGACCTCTCTTTCTAGATTTTTCACAAGTGGAAACATCCTTTCTACATCTATGTTTTTTAATCCATTCTAGCACCTTATACACCTCAATTTATTGTCCTGTCATCATCTTCGGTGGTCATTTTGGTTGAGAGACAAGTATTGCAGGGTCCTAATTTATTTTCCAATCAAAATTATACAAGCCGTAAAAGTCACAGATTTTGGATTTGGAAGTTTAAGGTACAGACGTGGGTGAGTCAGGACATAAAAAAAAAGGATGCCCTATGATTGTGAAAGGATAGGTTCAACAAGATTTCAGACTATTTATTTGTTAAGAACCCAGTCATTGTGCATAGATCTTATATTAGGTGATCCAAAAATTAATAGTCATTTAGCATGTAGCACAGTATGCTCATTATTGGACTTCATTCCAGGGAAATCAGAGGCTGGGAATCCTGCAGAGTGTCTCATGTTCTGACTTTCCAAAGCTTATCCACTATCTACAAGGCACAAAGTTGAAAAGTATGGCGCTGGAAAAGTGCAGCTCAGGTAGCATCTGAGAAGCAGGCGAGTCGGTGTTTTGGGCATAAGCCGGATGAAGGGTTTACACCTGACACAACCGACTCTCCTGCTCCTTGGATGCTGCCTGACCTGCTGGGCATTTCTAACTCCACACTCTGACTCTGACTCTTCAGCATATGCAGTCCTCACTTCCTCCTGTCTGCAAGGTGCAAATCAGAAACGTGATGGAATACTCCCCACTTGTCTGAAGGATTGTGGCTCCAACATTCAAGAAGCTTGAAACCATAAAGGACAAAACAGCCCACTTGACTGAAATCACATCTACAAACATCCACTCCCTCCAGTACCAACACTTAGTAGCATAAGACAGGAGCGGAAATAGACCATTCAGCCCATCGAGGCTGTTCCACCCTTCAATCATGGCTGTACAATTACACTTTTCCCAGCATTCCCTCAAGTGTTTTCTCATCATAACTCCATTTTAATGCTTCATACTAGTTCTGACAGAGAAATTTTGTACTAGTGAGGGATTTGGGTGAAAAGGAAATCAGGTGGGAATAATTACATATCAGGGAGTTTTCACAGGCACAACAAAAAAAAGGGAAACAAAAGGCCAAACACACATTCCGCAGTCTCTGTTCTCATCAATTTGGCTTCAGAACTCATTGCATTGGGTCATTCCCATGTCCACCATCATTCAAATATAGGTTTCACAGCTAATCTCAAGACTGTCACTGCTCCACATAGGCCACAATCTCAATTACAATGACCCACAGCTTGGGAATTCCTGCTTTAGATTCAATGTTAACACTTCAAAAATGTTACACAGCACATGGCTTCTATGCAACAGTGAAAGTGGACAAATAGTCACACTCATAACAATTAGTTCTCAGCTGTTTAGGATAACGAGCAATATAACACCAACACTTGACAGGGAGGACCTGGATAGAGAATGATCCAGATAGAACTGTATTTCAACCAACAATAAATGAGGGAAGGAAATCAGAAAGAATAATTAGACAAGGCTCTGAGCAGAAAATCAGGTGTACAGTTTCCTGTAAAAAGTATAAACAAAATACAACACACTAACGAGAAACAATGCCAGCACAGTCTGAATCACATACAATAGCAATCCATCTACACTGCATCATGGAGGCATCCTGTCAGGCAAACTCCATATATTCAAATGAACAGAAAATGGTACTGAAATGGCCCCGTGCTGTGAAAAATGTACAAAACAATAATGAGCTCATCCCAATTGTCCTTTAACTGAGCAGTTTGCTGGGGGAATTCCAGAGGCTATTTAAATTCGATTAACTATTGAATCAATAATTGAAAACTGGTCTCAGTAGCCAAACATGCTTCAATGGTGATATCATCTGAAGCTCATGATCACGTCACACTCTGGAATCCTGAGCCCATAATCTATGTTGACTCTTCAGTACAACATTGGGAATGCCAACCAGTGCTTTCCAATCAACCACACACCATTATCTCAATCTTATAATCGTGCTCAGTCCAAACTACTTGGTACATAAGAATGATCACATTTCTGAAGCATATTGAGAGCTAAGAGAACTTTTAAAATGTTGTGAGATTGTGGAAGCTATTACTGCAAATGTAAATGGTTTGATGGTGGTGCGGTGTTAATTCTCTTTGATGAATAATCCAGAAACCCAAGCTAAAGCAGATGAGTTAAGGGGGTGGAAACATGGACTGCGATGTTGTTGCCATCACAGAAGTGGTTGGAAGGGGGTCAGGACTGATAGTTCAACATTCCAGGGTTTTGGATCTTCAGGCAGAAGAGAGGAGAGAGTGTGGTGGTTTCATATTATTAAAAGGAGTCGTTACTGCAATGAGGTGGGATGATATTTTGGTGTGTTCAAATGAGGCTGGGAGTAGAGCTTTGGAATAAAAAAAACACAATCAAACTGCTGGGAGTGTATCATAGGCCCCCGAATAGTTTGCAGATGGATTGGCCATGCTAAATTGCCCATAGTGTTAGGTGCATTAGTCAGAGGGAAATAGGTCTGGGCGAGCTACTCTTTGGAGGGTTGGTGTGGACTTGTTGGGCCAACGGGCCTATTTCCACACTGTAGGGAAATCCAATCTAATCTTGTGGGAGAGATGAGGAAGAGGACATTATCTTCGAGTAAGGGGTCAACAGTTAGAACAGAGGATGAAGAATTTCATGTTAGGAGGGTAGCAAATGTCTGGAATTATTTTCTACAGAGGGCTGTTAAGGCGGTGTCTAATAGTATATTCAAGGCTGAAGTAGACTGATTTTTATATCAGTAAGGGGAAAAAAAAAATAAAAATCGATGATCATGGAGAAAAAGCAGAAAAATGGAGTTGAGGATTCAGATCAGCCTGGATCTGACAGCAGACTAAAGGGCCAAACGGTCTCCATCTATTCATGCATCTTAAGGTCTAACAGACTTCCAACACACTAATGTAATACAGAATGCAGGAATGACTTAAAAATGGACTGTTGTGAAATTGTTTGGTCTCAATCTAATAAAAAGTACACTAAATAATCAGCACAAAGCTCTGTCTAATTCAGCCCCAATTGTAGATCTTAGTAAAAGCTAGGGTAAATGTTTGGCCATTTATCATATTAGCTTTGTTCCCCCCCCACCCCCACCCAATTCCCACCACACAGTATATTTATTATGATGTTAACTCGTAAAGCTTAGCACATTCCATAATTCTGTCTTCACCTTTTAAAATGATGCTGGAGCTCACTCAGATAGTTCATAAACACAGGGCGAGTCTTCTCAACTCCAAACTTTCAGTGTTCCACTGCATCTTCCCAGCCAGTGACCAGAAGAGAGAGTGGTTCCATCGCCCCAAGGGAATGGCTGATTGTTGTCATGAGATTATTTAAGTCCAGGTCAGGCCTTGGTTTAACATCTCTCCCAAAAGCAAGTACCCAGGACAATGCAGCACTCCCATAGTTTAAATACAAAAACATTGCTGCAAGTCACAGGTCAGGCAGCATCCAAAGAGAGGGAGCAAGCTAATGTTTTGAGTCTTCATCAGAGCTGACAAGAAGTGTGCACAGGGTGGCTTTTATGCAATTATGGAGTAGGAGGGAAGGGTGGAGTCCTGGGGGAGAAAGGCTGCTGATAGTTCAGATGAAGTGATCAGAATGTGACAATGGTGTGTCTAACTGCCAGACTGGGAAGAACAGACAGTCCTACTGCAGTTGTGGGAGGACAGAGGGGACATTGTGACAGAGAACACAATGAATAAAACCCAAAGAAAGGGAAGGAGTGGGAGTGGGTTCACAATCTGAAGGTGCCGAACTCAACTTTAAGTCCAGAAGGTTGTAAAGAGCCTAGTCTGAAGAAATGCTGTTCCACCAGTTTGCACTGAGACTTACTGGAGCATTGCAGCATACAAGTGACATCTAGACAGCAGCATCAGCCAAGATAAATAATGTGGTACACTTATGCCTTGAACCTGAGCCTTCTGATGAAGAGTGAAGAGAACAAAAATGTGTGTGTATTGAGACAGAATGGAGGGGAAGAAAAATGTATTTTTCAAACTCATTCACAATTTTATCATGGTCAGCAATAAATTCTTATTACTTGGGTTTTATTCCTAATGTGTGTAAAATACTTCAGAAACTGCATATAAACATTTCTGAATTATTTATCCTTGTTGAGCATTGGTAAAGCAGAAGAACTCTGATAAACTCAACATTGTTGACTAATTGGTCCATAACATATATGGTATTTTTAAAGTGCTCTTCAGAAGACAGTAAGTTCAATACACACAAAGATCATAAATGCTTTTTGACACCCAGTGGAAAGTATTAATATGTAAATATCAGAGACAGAATTGGACTATGACACTCCACATGTTTAACCAGCTTTTGTCGTTCACTCTCCAGAAACCGGTGAAAAATAGCCACTAAAATTCACTTAACTGCAAAAAGCATCGCCCAAAAGTACAGAGCCGCTGAAACCAGAAAGGTCCCAGATTACTCCAAAAAGGGAATACAGCACAGTGGTTAGCACTACTACCTCACAGCGCCAGATTCATTTCCCGCCTCAGGCAACTGTCTGTGTGGAGTTTACACATTCTCCCAGTGTCTACGTGGGTTTCCTCTGGGTGCTCCAGTTTCCTCCCACAGTCCAAAAATGTGCAGGTTAGGTGAATTGGCCATGCTAAATTGCCCCTAGTGTTAGGTGTAGGGGAAATGGGTCTGGGTGGGTTGCTCTTTGGAGGGTCGATGTGGACTTGTTGGGCCGAAGGGCCTGTTTCCACACTAAGTAATCTAATCTAATCTAATACTGTACATGAAAGGTAAAAACAATGACTGCAGATGCTGAAAACCAAATACTGGATTAGTGGTGCTGGAAGAGCACAGCAGTTCAGGCAGCATCCAATGAGCAGCGAAATCAACGTTTCAGGCAAAAGCCCTTCATCGGGAATAACTGATGAAGGGCTTTTGCCCGAAACGTTGATTTCGCTGCTCGTTGGATGCTGCCTGAACTGCTGTGCTCTTCCAGCACCACTAATCCACTGTACACGAAAGGTCAATCTAAAAAAGATAGCTGTGCTGCACTCCACAAATTATGCCAGACTTGCTGGGTTTTTAAACCAGCTTTTCTTGTTCTTACCACTACCTGTATTCATACCCTTAGGCACACCAAAACCCAAATTACCTTTATTTGCTGAAATGTGCATGGCCTGGACACACACAGCCTTGCTAAAGCTTTCATACTAGCTTTTAAAAATCTTACTCTGCTATCTGTTTCCTCCAGCTTGACCATTAAGATTTCTACAATTATTTATCTCTAACTTTTGCAATATCCCTGCTTTATATCACTGCCACTGACAGTCAAGTCTTCAGTACCCAAACTCTGAAATTCCCACCATAATTTACTCCTTAAAAACAGACCTCATTCTGACCCTCTATTTCATGTGACTTTGTTAACAATTATCTGTAGTGTCCTGTGAAGTACCTTAGGAAGTTTACTACAATAAAAGGTACTATGTAACAGCATGTTAATATTCTTTGCTGAAATGTCCCTGTGCAGCTTGTCTGATTGCAGTTTTCTGAACAATCTGGAGACAATCCCAGGCAAGGGCAATGTTTCATGACTTCCTGTTTGCAATCACTACACTACGTGTTGATTTGGGGTTTAATGTACAATGTAATATATGTTTGCTCTCCACTCTATGCAACAACTTCAGCCTCACTTCAGTTTTCACCAACATCTGCAGTTTTTTTTTGTTTTGATCATAACATCCCAGCCTGTTCCAGGAAACCCCCCAGCTTCAGTTTTCTATACGTTGTTGACAGTTTCTACTCAAGTTCACTTATCTCAGTAGCACACCCTCTCAAGCAGTCTATATTTAAAAATATGCAAGAATCATCAAATAAGCATGGCCAACGGACTTCAGACAAGAGTCTAGGAATGCAGGGTAGCAAGTCTGGCTTCTAAACTGCAAGTTTGTAAAGCAGCAGCCTTCCCCACTCCACTCCAACCAAGTAAGACTTGGTGGTGTACCAGTTTCATGCCTTGAAGCTCAGCCATTTTCACTTGGGCATCCATTAGAAACTTCTGTAGGCAATAAAAATATCTGAAGGTAAAGTATTTACCCGAGGTGGCAGACTGATCAAAAGCACCACTTTACTAGACCGATTTTAGGATGGTGTAAGACGACAGTCTGGATTGATTAAAACTATATTCACTAGAGTTTAGAAGAACAAGGAGTGATCTCATAAAAACCTATAAAATTCTAAACAGGGTATACACAGGATGCTCCTGATGACCAAGGGTCATCAGGATAAGTCATTTAGGACAATGATAAGCAAATTTTTTCTCCCCCAACCCAGAAAGTTGTAATCGTGTAGAATTTGTTGCCACAGTAAGCAGGCGAGGCCAAAGTAGTGGATGTTTTCTAGAACAAGACGGGACTAGAGAGATCAAAGAATACGGGTAAAAAGCAGAAATAGGGCTGGATGATCAGCCACATCATATGGAATGGTGCAGCAGACCTGTAAGACAGAATGGCTTACTGCAGCTTCTATACCATATATATCATAAATTTGGTATTTGAATTTCAAGAGAGTTGTGAATTATTTCTGTAAAAGTATTTTCTTTAAGTAGGTTTAGCAAATTTCCAGTGGTTAAATCACAAAGCTGTGGATGCATTAGCTACACATTACTTGGCTTTGTTCAATCAAATCTAGGAAAAACATCTATGCTACTTGAATGAGCTGTTTGATAGTTTTAAAAAGAAAGTGGTGACTTGGAGAAAAATCTGTCTCAAAGTGAATTTCCCCAAGCAAAAGTTTTAGTCCACAGTAAGAGACACTGTCAAAGATAATGTAGCAAAGCAAAAAATAAGGGCTGCTCTGGATTTGTGTGTGCCCAAGGTAAAGTGTGAAATTCTGTGATATGTGGCTTGAGAGGATTTGTTGGATGTTTGGTCTAAATTTTAACATTTTAGTGGCTCCTTTAACATTTTAAATTAATGATAGTCAAAAAATGTGAATGAACAAGTGAATTTCAAAGGGGTGTCAAAAGTTTTGAAGCTGTGCTGAGAACCACACAGATTTTAGCAATACCAAATCATGAAAAGTCATTCAACTGACTGTTGAGGCCAGTTATTCTTCTGAACTCAATAAATGCAAGTCAATACAAATTTTCAACTGTGGGGAATGAGACAACATGTCTTGTGTTGGCTATGTAGAAATTACATAATGTTTGCATAAACAACAACTATGGGACTTATATTGATCATAAACCTTTAGATTTTCTGGAGAGATTTTTGACCAGAAACTGAAGGCTGCTTCAGTTTAATGTTGCAGCCTTACAAATTAAAGATCACTTACATGGCTCTTAAGAACAATTTTGTAGTGGATGCTTTGAAAAGGTGAAACATACAGGAAAATTACTGCCACAATCAAAATGGACTTGCATGGAATATGACGATGAATATCACTGTTTCATGTAACATAAGAGTTGATAGAAAATGAAAATATGTCAAGATAACCTTTGCATTTTTATCTTTGAGGACAGTCCAATGAAAGGTATATTATAATTTGGATTTCAAAATATAGAGGCAGAAGAACATGACACAGTTCTTCTGAAGGTAAATATTTTAAACAGATCGAAGTAATTTGCAACAGGAACGTTCCATGAAAACATAACTGCAGTGAAGTGCCTGGCAGGAATCCCTGTAATGTAAATGGATAGAGTGATTATACTGTGGCAGTTATGACAGTAAATACATCAGGGTCACTCATTTAGTTTTGAATTCAGAACAGAAGATTCAAGCTCTCAGTTCAGAAGAATTGAGAGTTAAGTTGAGAACCAAGTTTTAGTTTTCTCTAAACAGGAGAATTAAGTTTACTTCAGGTGAACCAGTCATTACAACCAAAGTATTTTAGTTTGTGAAGTTTCCAAGCCATATAGAAAATCTTCAAGTTATTCTAACTGAAAAAGGTTTAGGCCATCAGGTGTCCAGTCACAGGCGAACCTGGCTGATCATGTAGCCAGGATGCCTGATATGTAAACATCGAAAACAGGTTCTGGATTAAGCCATTCAGCCCTTGAAGCCTGTACCACCATTCTACAAGATCATGCAATTTCAGCATCCAGCTCCCTCTTGAAAATATCTAATGAACTGGCACCAGTTTGTGGTAAAATTCCACAGGTTCACAATGAAGTGAAGAAATTCTTTCTTCTGTGCTGAATGGCTTCCCCTTATTCTTAGACTATGGCCCATTGCTCTGGACTTCTACAATATTTCTCCCCATCGAGCCTGCACAGTCCTATCAGGATTTCATATGTTTCTATGAGGTCACCCCCTCATTCTAAATTCCAGTGAGTACAAGCCCAATCAATCCAGTCTGTCTTCATATGTCAGTCCTGCTGTTCCAGGAATCAGTCTGGTGAACCCTCGCTGGAATCCCTCAATAGCAAGAATGCTCTTCCTCAGAAGTTCAAAATTGCGCACATTACTCAAGGAGCGGCCTAATCAAGGCCCTGTAGAACTGCACTAAGAAATTACTACTCCGACACACAAATCCTTGCTTACAAATTGAATAGAATTCAGAGAGTTCAAATTTAATGGTGCTCTCTTGGCAATAAAATTAAATGTTATAAGGACATTCTCAAAGCTTCACTTTGGGAGTTCTGAGGTTGATTTTGAATCCTCAGGGATCTTGCACAGGATTGCTGCAAGTAACAATCATGTTAAAAAAACCCACTAGCTTCTCCTTCAAAATACATCCAAAAGTTACCGTCTTCTGCTAAAACGATTTCGATATCAACTTGCTGAGATGTTAAGTGCCTCTGGAATAGTTGGTACTCAAATCTGGGCTACTTGGCACAAAAGGTAGGGACACTATCTCAGTATCAGAAGAGATCTAATCTTCTGTGTATTCTGTCCCATTCACAGGAAACAAAATCCAGGTGCAGATCAATTTAAGCAGTCACCTTCACAACTAATGGAACCCTACCAAGCGCTGCAGATGAATAGTCATTCTAATCTTGAAGGACAAAAAAAGAAAACGAAAATACACAGAATGGGCAAAAGCTCAGTCGAGTGAACTGACCTCTATACTTGTTCACCGTGAAGAAAGAAATGGTGTGGGGGGTAGTAAACAGGAGAGCTTTTCCATTTTGCTTGTCTAATAAAGTGAATACAAATATCAGGTGAGGGTAGATTGATGCCTGCTATCCCCCATGCTGGTCTGCTCTCATAAGAGATGACACCATTACATAGAACCAGAGTGTTTCTGGGTGCGAGGGAACTAAACTCCAGCAATAGGCAGCAGCTCAAGAGGAGTGATGAGGGGAGAAACATGAGAAGTTGGAAACAAAGACAGTTTGGTGAAATACTGAACATCTCTAAAAGAATAACTGAATAGCTTGGTGGTGTGTTGTGTATTATTAATGCAGATTCAAAAGTGCTCAAGTACTTGAAGTATAGGAACAAGCTGTAATTTTGGGAAACCAGCTTGCACAGAAGTATCTACAGATAATGTGTTAAATTACCAGATAATCTGTTTTACTTATGTTGGTTGAGGGCAATATACATAGGCAAGGATACGAGAATCACCCGGTTCTTTGATAACTCCTCAATTTGCCTGGATGAGTGCAGCTTCAGCAACACTCACGAAGCTTGACATTCAGTGATTGATTTTCAGCTCAACTGACACCTTCAATATTTATTCACTCCTTCACCAATGCATTGTGGCAGCAGTGTGTACCATCTACAAGATGTCCTGTAACAACTCACCCAGGAATCTGAGACAGCACTGTCCAAACCTGTGATCGATACTGCCTACAGACAACAAGTACATGGAAACAACTTTACCTGCAAACTCCTCTTTGACTGAACACAAGAGCTCACAACTAGTTATTGACTCTTATTCTCAGAGCAATGACTTGATTAATCAGAGTCTATCTGCCTGGTTTAAAATTTAACCAAAGCTTGGCAGTTAACTATCAATTATCATTAAACAGTTTCTTCACTAATTGAATGCTTCTACCTGTTTATTTGCTACACAATCAGCACTCTCCGTTCATAAATATTGATTACCATATTACATGGTTTTTCTTGTGTATTGTCCTGTTAAACACAAAACAAAATCATGACAAAGTGTGCTTTTCTTCAGCAATAAAATAGTTATGCATAGATGAGGTGGGTCAACGGGTAATACAGAATATAAAAAGTGAAGAATGATAAAGATTAATAAGCAGGAGAAATTGAAAGAAAGCTTGCTAGAAATATAAAAATATTAAAGATTCCATGGATATTTACAAAATAGAAGAGTTTGCAAGTGAGAGTTGGTCCTATAACAAGTAAGGCTGGGAAATTAGTAGAAAATTAGAGTTCAGCTAAATTGATCATAGAATCACAATCTCTATGGTGCAGAGGGGGGCAATTTGGCTCATTGAGCTTGCACCAACTGTCGGAAGTGCATCCCACCCAGACCTGCCCACCATGCACTGAGTGCTGCACCCTCAACTTTTTACAATCAATAATGTGGATAAGACGACCAAAAGGTCTTAATTTTGCTTAATTATTAATTTTGCTAATGTCACAAAAACAGGTAGGAAGGTATATTGTAATGAGGGCAGAATAAAGTTATTAAGGGATATATATAGTTAGGTTTACTTAATGTGCAAACTTCTAACAAATGGAGGATATTTTGAAAAAAATGCGAGATTGTTCAGTTTGGCAAGAATAAATAGCATTATCTAAAAAGGTGAGAGAAATTGCAGAATTCAGATGCAGGGGGAATCTGGGCATGGTGGCTCAATGGTGAGCACTGCTGCCTCACAGCACCAGGGTCCCAGGTTCGATTCCAGCCTTGGGCGACTGTTTGCGTGGAGTTTGCTCATTCTCCCCGTGTCTGCGTGGGCTTCCTCCAGGTGCTCCAGTTTCCTCCCACAATTCAAAGACGTGCAGGTTAGGTGAATTGGCCATGCTAAATTGCCCATAGTATTAGGTGCGTCAGAGGGAAATTCTTCGGAGAGTCAGTGCAGGCTAGTTGGGCCGAAGGGCCTGTTTCCACACTGTAGGGAATCTAATCTAAAAAATGCAGGTGTAGTAAGTACAGTCAGTTCTGCTATATAGTTCTGTTCTTGTACAATCCCATGTTATAAGAAATTTGCATAACAGCAGCATCATTTAAACATAATGAGGCTGTAATCACGTTATAACCAATGCACACTTTAAAACTGTGCTTGAGAAATATAGTGTCCCCAATTTGTCAACTGTGCTATGGCAAATTAATGTTAATGAATGCACATGATAACAGAACAACTTGTAATCATGAAACCAATAGAATGTCATTGTTTATTTCAACACGGAATGGTATATAAACTTGGAAAGTTACACTTCAGCTATTCAAGGCATGGGGGGGGGGGGGGGGGGGGAAGAGAAAAGCAGGAGAACAGCCTTTAAAACTTGCAAACAAATACTTGGCTCAGGCTCAATTTCAATCTCAAAAGAGATTGTGGAGGTGCTGATGTTGGACTGAGGTGGACAAAGTCAGAAGTCACACGACACCAGGTTATAGTCAAAAAAAACAGGTTTATTTGATGACACCTGGTGTCATGTGACTTGACTTCCTCCAAAAGATTGTCTGTCGACTTCACAAACGCCAGAAAGAAAAGGTCAATCTTTCTAACGTTAAAATTGCCAGAAATGTAGAAAAAGTGAAACGAATAAGAAATAGTGTTGATGTTTTCAAGATAAGAAAGGGAACTGACAGGGTTGATAAAAGATAAAACTACTGGGATTAGAATATTTAGGTGGTTGCTCTAAGATTATTTCAATTGGCTCAGGAAACATGGCCAATGTGGCATTGTATAAAAAAAGCGCCAGATCTTTCAGGAGCAAAATTAGGAAACAAAGACTGACAGAGGTTTGGAACTCTTTCATAGACCACAATTGATAATCAATTCTTAATTTTAAAACCAAGACCTATAGATTTTCCTAAGCAATGGCATTAAGGGACAAAGAACATGGTACAGAGAAGCTTCGATTATCCGAATATCAGATTATCCAGCAAGATCGCAAGGTCCCAATGCTTGGCTAAATAACGTTTATCTGGCATTTGATTATTCAGGATACGATTAACTGAGTGAAATACCCCCTGCCCGTGTCCTTTGGATAATCCACGTTGCTCTGTAGATGTGTAAAGTTAGGTCAAACACCACCCTTGATCTCACGGAATACCCTCGAGGGGCTAACTGGGCTTCTTTTCCTTTAAAATGCACTTGAACATTATTTGGTTTCATGGTGATCAAGACACAGGGCTGTCTGAATTCAGACTTGATAAACGATCAAGCACTGAGCATTAAACACATTATTTACAGAACTGAATGAAAACATTGAATAATTAATTTGAAGAAAATTGATTCAATAGAGTCAGAGATGTACAGCCGGAAACAGACCCTTCGGTCCAACTTGTCCATGCTGACCAGATATCTTAACCTAATCTAGTCCCATTTCCCAGCACCTGGACCATAAGCCTCCAAACCCTTCCTATTTATGTACCAACCCAGATGCCTTTAAAATGTTGCAATTGTACCAGCCTCCACGACTTCCTCTGGCTGCTCATTTCATACACGCACCACCCACAGTGAAAAAGTTGCTCCTTAGGTCTCTTACCTTAAACCTATGCGATCTAGTTCTGGGACTCGCCACCCCAGGGAAAAGACTTTGTCTATTTATCCTATCCATAACCCTCATGATTTTATAAACCTCTACAAGGTCACCCCTCAGCCTCTGACACTCCAGGGAAAACTGCCCCAGCCTATGTGAATAGGAAGGGTTTGGAGGGATATGGAGGTAAAAACAATGACTGCAGATGCTGGAAACCAGATTCTGGATTAGTGGTGCTGGAAGAGCACAGCAGCTCAGGCAGCATCCCAAGGAGCAGCGAAATCAACGTTTCGGGCAAAAGCCCTTCATCAGGAATAAAAGCAGAGAGGCTGAAGCATGGAGAGAAAGTAGCATAGAGTACAATGGGTGAGTGGGGGAGGGGATGAAGGTGATAGGTCAGGGAGGAGAGGGTGGAATGGATAAGTGGAAAAGGAGGTAGGCAGGTAGGACAAGTCCGGACAAGTCATGGGGACAGTGCCGAGCTGGAAGTTTGGAACTAGGGTGAGGTGGGGGAAAAGGGGAAATGAGGAAGCTGTTGGTGCGGGTGTCCCAGAGATGTTCCCTAAAGCGCTCTGATAGGAGACACCCAGTCTCCCCAAATGTAGAGGAGACCGCATCGGGAGCAACGGATACAATAAATGATATTAGTGGATGTGCAGGTAAAACTTTGATGGATGTGGAAGGCTCTTTTAGGGCCTTGGATAGAGGTGAGGGAGGAGGTGTGGGCGCAGGTTTTACAGTTCTTGCGGTGGCAGGGGGAAGGTGCCAGGATAGGAAGGTGGGTTGTGGGGGGGGGGGGGCGTGGACCTGACCAGGTAGTCACGGAGGGAACGGTCTTTGCGGAAGGTGGAAGGGGGTGGGGAGGGAGATATATCCCTGGTGGTGGGGTCTTTTTGGAGGTGGCGGAAATGTCGGCAGATGATTTGGTTTATGCGAAGGTTGGTAGGGTGGAAGGTGAGCACCAGGGGCATTCTGTCCTGGGCCAGGTGCTGGCAGGTGGGACTAGACTGGGTTGGGATATCGGGTCAGCATGGACGGGTTGGACCGAAGGGTCTGTTTCCATGCTGTACATCTCATCTCTATGACTCTGTTCAGCATCTCCCGATAGCTCAAATCCTCCAATCTGGCAACATCCTTGTAAACCTTTTCGGAATCCTTTCAAGTTACGTCCTTGCACGCAATGTTCCAAAGTGGCCTACCAATGTCCTGTACAGCCTCATGACCTCTCAACTCCAATACTTAAATGTTCTGACCAATAAAGGAAAGCTTACATCAATTTCTACTTTTGTCTCGTTTACAGCATCTGCAGTTTAGATTTTTTACCAAATCAGGAACCTACTGGATCCATCGTTGTACTGCTAGAGATTTAGCTGCAATTAATTTCCAATACCACATCGCAGGCAAAAACATTAAGGGGTATTCTAAAAATGTTACACACTGTCTTTCTTGGGTCATTCTCCAGCCCTATTATGTATGACACAGAAAACAACGAATTTATGACAGTGCTGGCCTGCGAAGTGTGAACCTGATGCTAATAATCTATTTAAAATGCGTCCACTTCGCGTCACCGTCACCATGGTGAACTGAACGAGGATTCCACCAGAGATTACTTTCGCCAGCCCAAACAACGCCCGTGGAAAAAAAAGACACCGCAGAGCAAAGACTGCGATAAATACATCCAATTTTCATCAAAAAGAAAAAAGGTGCAGAATGAAACATATACGTGATATTAACATCTTTCTGCATGGGTCTGGGTGCAAGAGGATATCAACTTTGTGTGTTTTTTTTAACATGTTGCAGATGTCGAAGCCTTTATTTCTCCCTCACAAAAGGCGGTCGTGCAGCCGCACATACGGCGGGGGGGGAAGGGAGGGAGGAATAAATCTAAAAAAAAATCAGGCCAATGTTCGTGATGTGGTTGCAAGCCATTGCAAAAGCTGTACGGATCCTAGCCAACGGCGGATTGACCCCGCCTACCAAAAGCCGTTCATGTTCCTTCCTCTCCCCTCCGCCACCCCCCCCTAACTTTTGAAGATGTCACAGAGAAACCCAGATGATCGGGCCAGGAGGAGGACAGACTGCATTCCAGCAGCATTGAAACCCGTGAACATGAAGCAGGAGCACTGGCAGACAAACAGAGAGAGAGAGAGAGACATGGGTTTGGCCCGACTTCCATATTGCACGACGCATTTCCTCAAACAATAATGCCGCCTTTACATGGGGAGGGAGGGGGTGAAATACATATCATACTTATTTTTAAATGCAAATAGAATGGGGGGGGGGCAGGCGCATAACATATCACGTGAAGGGAGGTGGAAAGCAGAGAAACAACAGAGCAATGCACCAAAAAAAACGTCCGCGAATACACGCTGGCACTGTACAGCAACACTGTATCGGGGGAGGGAAACCAAATGGATACTACTGACATTTTCGATACAATGTTTCTTTTCCATTCAGTGTTACCACCCCCCGCGTTCCAATGCAAACCAAAACTGCTACCAAAAAGAGCAACAATGTTTCCCCGACGTTCCTCCCTCAGAGCTCGCTTGAATTTTAATTAAAACCCCCCAGCTTTTCTCCCCCTCTGTCAGTAATAAGCTCGGGAGGAACGCAAAAGGGGAGAGAGAGAAAAAAAATGACATGAAGGAAGCTGCCACAATAGGCCAGACATTTTGGAAGTTTAACCGACCCCCCCCCCCCTCCAAAACAAAAGATTTTTCCCCCCCCAACTTGAATTTAAAAAAAGTTGCGAGACGTTTTTGTTTTATTTTCGTCCGGAGAATGGCCTTGGTGCATTAAAAACCGTGCAAAGATGAGAAAGTATGAAATGGAAGGCAGAGAATTGCAATCTTTTTACCTGCAGTTTCTGACGCTGCCTCACGCATTCATTTTTGCTCGAGCAAAAAAAAAGCCACCCAGAACCCCGGGGGCTCGCGCAGACGGGAAGCAACCTTGGGAGGGTGCACATGCGCAGAGACACCGGGCATGCTGGGAATTGTAGTCCACTTGACTCCCCCTCTTCGTTTCTATGTCTCTTTTGCCCCAGATTCACCTCATTAAAGCGGAGACGTCAGCTTCAGTTGTTTCGACATCACTGGCTACCATCTCTATCCTGCTTAAATGCTAACTACATTCAGGATCAAAACACGTGAGAATGGCCAGAAATACAAACACAAAAGTTCTGAAGAGTCACTGGACTGTAAACTCTCTAAAGATGCTGATAGATCTGCTGAGTTTCTCCAGCAATTTTTGCTTTTCTTTCAAACTTTCAGCATCAGCAGTTCTTTGTTATATTGTATCTGAAGAAGGAATACCAGACTTGAAACAATAACCGATTTCTCTCTCCACTGATGTCGCTAAATCTGCTGAGTTTCTCCAGCAATTTTTGTTTTTATAACGTGTAACATTAACTTTGCTTCTCTCTCTATAGATGCTGCACGGACTTGCTGTGTTTCTCTAATAATTTTTGTTTTGTTTCAGCTGATCTGTGTGGTGATTGTAAGGAGCTCAGCTAGATGGCCCTCATTTGAGTCGTAAAGTGTGGCGCTGGACAAGCGCAGCAGGTCAGGCAGCATCCAAGGAGCAGAAGAATCGATGTTTTGGGTCTATGCTCTTCATCAGAAGTGTGTCCCACGTTCAGAACAGGCCTGTATCTGATAGCTGTTCTTCGGGAAGCTTTGGTTGGCTTCTCCCTCTCAGATAGGTAAAAACAATGACTGCAGATGCTGAAAACCAAATACTGGATTAGTGGTGCTGGAAGAGCACAGCAGTTCAGGCAGCATCCAACGAGCAGCAAAATCGACGTTTCGGGCAAAAGCCCTTCATCAGGGTTCCTGATGAAGGGCTTTTGCCCGAAACATCGATTTTGCTGCTCGTTGGATGCTGCCTGAACTTCTGTGCTCTTCCAGCACCACTAATCCAGTATTCTCCCTCTCAGATGTCTTTTGTTCTGGTGGGAGCCCTGGTTTGGCTTTCCTGTTCTTGGTTCTCAGTTTGGCCTCTGTAGTTCTTGGTTCTGAAGCTGCTGGTTGGTGGTGGAAGGCTGTGGGGAAGCTGTTTATGCAGAAGCCTGTTGTGAAAAAGGCTCTCAGGTGAGATCAGGCCTGGCAGTTATATCTTGATGTTCTCTTCTGAAGTTAATTGGCTTTCCGATGGTTAGACTTTGTGTAAATGGGTTTTGATCAAGATTGAATGGCCAATATGTCCAGGTCCCATACTGTCGGCACAGTGTAGCCCCAGGTGTAAGACCATAAGACATAGGAGTGGAAAAGTTGTCTTGGACGAGGGTCTATTGCATTTGGTCAATTGTTCTTTTAGAGAAGAGGTGTACATTGGGACTAAGCTAGACCACTCAAAACATCCTTGAGGAGGCAACTCAGACCATAACTTTGTAATTTGTTTCAGTAAGTGTACAGTGAAAATTACCCGGATTAAGTTAGCTAGGTTGACTACTATATTTTAATACAGACAAAAAAAGTTATACACAAAATTACAAAAGAACATGTAAAGAACCCCTAGAGAACTCAGCCTATCCAACTGGACTTAATTATGCTGTTCTGAATATACACAACAGTCCCATTAAGCAAACTCTCTTTAAAACCCAGTAGAACTGGAACACGTGCTTACAGCTTGAATTTGAAGGGCAGAAAGAGAGACAGTTTCAGAAATCACTGTTGAACTTCCCGGTTCAAGACTGAATTAAAACTGCTCAGCTCAGCTAGAGAGCTGATTACTCCCTTTTCATTATACCGGTCACTTCTAAAACATGACCACTTTGGCCTGAAGTCTCATCTGTTTACATATAAACAAAAGGCCTCTCAAAATCCTTTTCATCTCTATACCAGACCAGACTGATCAGAGCCCAGGCTGGTTTATTACCCCTCTGAAAAAAAAAATCAAGGACAGAGTATCCTTGGGCCAAGGAACATCTTTTAGAAAAAAAAAACAGGACTAGCTTTGTGACACCAGGCTGAACAATGGTTCAAACACAGATAGGCAGGAGGCTGGAAGAACACAGCAAGCCAGACAGCCACCTGACTCCTGCCTGTCTATTTTGGGTTCCAGCATCTGCAGTTTTTTTGTCTTGAACAATGGTTCCAGGCAGCCACCTGAGTTCTGAGAGTCGCCTTTGTGTATTCTCTACAAAAAAAAACTCAGTCCAGTGGTTGCTTTTATCCTTTAAATGTTTCGAAAAGTCCAGGGTTTTGTCCATTATTTTAATTATTGGGGATTTTTGCTTGATCCTCCATGGTAGGTGCAGGTACAGTTACAACAATTAAAAGACATTGGGGCAGGTATATGAATAGGAAAGGTTTGGAGGGATATGGGCCAAACACAGGTAAGTGGACTAGTTTAGTTGAAAAACATGTTTGGGGTGGTGGGTTGCACTGAAGGTTCTGTTTCTGTGCTTTATGACTCGAAATGTGCACTCCAAACCTGCTGAGGTTCTGCAGCAGAATTCCAGCATTTGCAAAAGGAGGATGGCCAGATTTTTTGATTGATACAGTAATTACATTCAAGAAAAAAAAAATCACTGTGTTAAGCGATATTGTGTTATTCAGAACACATTTTTATAGAAACCCATGTATACGTTTGGGTTACATTTCCAGAATACAAGCGCAAAGTTAACATAAAATACTACAATAAGCATGAAAAAACATGCAAAACAAATTTTTTTCTTTACTATTTTAAAATTTATGCTTTTTTGTTTTGGGATATAGCCTCACATAGTCAATTCATTATCTGGGGGTGGACAGTTTCTTTAAACCAAACCAATTTTAATGAAGGAAGCAACAGCCTAAATGAGCTGAAGGAGCGGACATGTGCGCAGGAATTCTGGGTTTTTGTGTACACAAATACTCCACACTGTCGAGGGTCAGGTGGAGATGTATTGTCACGAATCAGGCATGCATTGTGGTTATCATGACGACGACGACAACAACAACAACTCAGCAGGTTTAACATTTAAGAGAAATCAGAGTTAACGTTTTGTGTTTGGTGACCCTTCCTTTGAGCTGATTGTAGCTCGGAAAAAGTTGTTTTTTAAATGCAAAAGATAGGGTAGGGGAGGGGGTAAGGAGTAAATGATGGGTGGGGATAGAGGTAAAAGACAGAAGTAGTAGCAATCTGGCTAGGAGGTGGCAGAAATAGCAGCTAATGATTTTATGGATGTGGATGTTGGTGGAATGGTAGGTAAGGACAAGGGGAACCCTTGCAGGAAGGGAGAGAGAGGGGTTGAGGCTAGGAGATGGGTCAGACACAGTTGAGGGCCCTGTCAACAATGGTCCTGGGGAATCCTCGGTCGAGGAAGAAAGTGAACATTTTGCACAATCTTAAAACGACTGCATTTGCTGCTCATAACGTGGTTTCCTCTAGATTGGAGAAATGAAGGGTAGACTGGATGCTGCTTCACAGAACACCTACATTCTGCCTGCAAAAATGATCCTGAGCTTCCAATTGCCTGCCACTTCAACTCACCACCCTATTTGCAATTTTTGAGAAGATTTGTAGCTCAGATTGAGGTTCAGGTTGTAAATTTGCTTGCTGAGCTGGTAGATTGGTTTCATCAACCATGCTAGGCAACATCATTAGTGAGCCTCTGGAGAAGCACTCATGTTCTGTCCCATTTTCTATTTGTGTGTTTTGGTCTGTTAAAAGGTCAGTGATATAATTTTTGGTTCTTTTTCTCAGAGGTGAGAAAATGGGGTCTAAAATCAGTGTGTTTATTGATGCAGTTCTGGATTGAATGCGAAGGCTTTAAGAATTCCTGTGTGTCTCTGTTTAGTCTGTCCTTTTTGTCCATGTCTCTGTAATTGTAGTTCATTCCTCTTACGAGGACAGCTTTTTTGGTGTCTGTTAGTGGTCAGTCCGACAGGCTCTTAATCCAAGCTTCTGAACTGTCTGTGTTGTTCTGTTGTGTGAGCTTGTCCAGTTTTGTTTTGTAAGGATAGGTTTTTCTTTGTCTTGGTCTGCTGTCGTTTGACGCTGATGGCTCGTTCTAATATGCTTGTCCGTTCGTGGTCAATCATGTTGGTATACAAAGGCTTTTTGTGCAAAATTTCCCATTTGTATTTGATCAGTTGGTTGTGGGCATCATTAATCATTTCTCGCAACATTCTGATAATACCCATTTCCTGAGACATTCATGTAGGAAATATAGTTGTTCGCAGGTGGTGCTCAGTCAGGTGGCATTGGTTTCCCACCTTCGGGCTAGTTTGAGCATATGGTGCCCATAGGTGTTTGCGATTTTTGAGAAGACTTGTAGCTCAGGTTGAGATTCAGGCTGTAAGTTTGCTCGATGAGCTGGTAGGTTTGTTCTCAGATGTTTCATCATCATGTAACATCATCAGTGAGCCTCTGGTGAAACTCGTGTTCTGTCCCACTTGCTTTGTGTGTGTCTTGGTCTGTTAAGGTGTCATTTCTGGTTCTTTTTCTCAGAGGTTGGTAAATAGGGTCCAATCAATATCCACATAATCAGGCAAAATTAACAAGACAGATCTCCAAAGAATGAAACCTGATGGATCAAACACACCTCGCATCTACAGATTACCTAAGGTTCACAAACCAGGGCCCCCCCCTCAGACCCATAATCTCATTCCCCAGCACATTGACATACAGACTAGCAAAGGAACTTCACTGTAAACTGAAATACCTAGTTGTAAACTCATGCCATTTGATCCACTCCACCCAAAAATTCCTGAACAAAGATTCCATGATAGAAGAGAACAAAGTTGTGGTCTCCTTCGACCTAACAGCGTTATTCATATCAATTAACATCAGCTTGGCCAAAGAAACACTGACCTCACTACTAGATGAGCTGAGGACACAAACAACAGACAGCACCAACTCCATCAGCAAGGACAGCATCCTCGTGCTAGTAGACCTGTGCCTCATGCCACTTCATCTTCAATGACAAGACCTACAAACAAATCAATGGCACACCCATGGGACTGCCACTATCAGGATTCTTGGCAGTAATGCAGAGACTTGAACGAACAGCCCTCACACGATCCAACTCAAGTTTTTGGGTCCGCTCTGTCATCATGAAACGGAACAAATTAGAGGAAACCTACAATATCATCATCAACAACATCCTTACTGGCATAAATTGCACCAAAGATGAAGAGAACAACAACAACAACTACTCTTCCTAGATACCACAGTGGAACGAACGGTTAATGGAGAACTGTAGGCCAGCAAAACTCTGGTGTGTCCACACTTGGAATAATGTATACAGTACTGGTCACCACATTAAAGGATGTGAAGCTTTGGAAAGGGTTCAGAGGAGATTTACTAGTATGTTGCCTGGTATGAAGGGAAGGTCTTATGAGGAAAAGCTGAGGGACATGAAGCTGTTTTTGTTAGAGAGATGGTTGAGAGGTAACTTAATTGAGACGTATAAGAGGGTTAGATAGAGGACAGTGAGAGCTTTTTTCCTCGGATGGTGATGGCTAGCACGAGGGGACATAGCTTTAAATTGAGGGGTGATAGATATAGGAGAGATGTCAGGGGTAGTTTCTTTACTCAGAGTAGTAGGGACATGGAACACACTGCCTGCAATAGTTGTGGACTCGCCAACATAAAGGGCATTGAAATGGTCATTGGCTAGACATATGGATAAAAATTGAATAGTGTAGGTTATGTGGGCTTCAGATTGGTTCCACAGATCGGTGCAACATTGAGGGCTGAAGGGTCTGTACTGCACTGTAATGTTCTATGAAAGCAGCACACAGAGACCAGATACTCAACTACATGTCCAATCATCCCAACACCCAGAAACAAAGCTGCATCAGGACATGATTTAAACTGGCCACAACACACTATAGCATCCAGGAACTACCAGCAGCAGAAAAATACCTACACAGGGTGGTTAAGAACAATGGGTAACTAATACACACAATCTGCCAATTGTTAAACAACGAACCCAAACAAGAAGACACAACACGCCCAGAGACTCTAGCCACACTACCATACAAAGATATCTCAGAGATGACTACCAGACTACTCCCGACCCCTTGGCATCATGGTAGCCCACAAACCTACGAATTCACTGAAACAGCGACTGATGAACCTGAAGGACCCTGTACTAACAACCAGCAAAAATGAATGTCATTTACAAAATACCCTGCAAGGACCGCAACAAACAACATTGGACAGACAGGCAAGAAAATAGCTATCAGGATACACAAACACCAAGTTACCAACAAAGGACATCACCACAAGCTATCACTAACATCCTGACATACAGCCAAAGAATGACACCACTTTGACTGGGACATCACGTCCCATCTTAGAACAGGCTAAACAGAGACATGCACGGGAGCTCCTAGAGGTCTGTCATTCAAACTGGAACTCCATCAATAAATACATCGATTTGGGCCCCATTTACCAAACTCGGAGAAAAAGAACCAGAAATGATATCACCCACCACAACAAATCAAGGCACGTAAATAGAAAGTGGGACAGAACACCAGTGCTTCACCTGAGGCCCACTGATGATGTTACTTTGCATATCTGAGAACAAATCTACCAACTCAGTGAGCAAACTTACAACCTGAACCAGCCTGTTCCGTGGCCAAAATCTTTGTCTCAAGCTTGCTGAAGTGCTCCATCAAAGCTCAGTGTAAACTGGAAGAACAGCATTGCGTTTTCTGCTTGGGAGCCCTGCAGCCTTCAGGATTCAATACTGAGTTCAATAACTTTAGGCTTTGAAATTTCCAATGCCCCACATCCACACCCACACACCAGGCCCTGTGATCATATAGTCTGCCATTACACACAACCATTGTCAGCCACTGGAGGCCTCCATTAACAGCTATTCACCCTCCTGGTCAGATTGTTATTCAACTGTTCTTCTCTCTCTTTGGGCTCTATTCCCATCTATCTTTTACTCCTAACCCCCCCCGCCACCCTATCCTCTGCATAAAAAATGACATTTTCCTAGCTACCATCAGTTTGGACGAAGGGTCATCAGACCCAAAATGTTAACTCTGATTTCTCTTCACAGATGTTGCCAGACTTGCTAAGCTTTTTCAGCAATTTCTGTTTTTGCTTCTGATTTGCGCCATCCACAGTAAGAGTCATAGAGTCATGGAGTCCTACAGCATGGAGACAGGCCTTTTAGCTCAAACTGGTCCATGCTGACCAAAATGTCCATCCACGCCAACCCCATTTCCCTGCACTTGACCCATATCCTTCTAATCCTTTCCTATCCATGCATTTGTCCAAATGCCTTTTAAATGTGGTTAATGTACCTGCCTCAACCACTTCTGTTGGCAGCTGATTCCACCCTCTGCATAAAAATGTTGTCCCTCAGGTTCCCTTTTGTTCTTTCCCCTCTAACCTTAAATTGAGGCCCTCTTGTCCTTGATTCCCCAGCCCTGGGAAAAAGATGGCGTATGTTCACTCTATCCATGCCACTCATGATCTTACACACTTCTATAAAACACCACCTCCAGACCGTCTCCTACGCTCTAAAGAAAAAGTCCTAACTTGTCTAACCTTTCCCTGTAGCTCAGGACCTTGACCCCTGGCAACATCCTTGTAAATTTCTTCTGCACTCTTTCCACTTTAATAACATCCTTCATAGAGCTACGTGACCAAAACTGAACATAATACTCCAACAGTGGCCTCACCAACATCCTGTACAACTGCAAAATAAACTTCTTTACTCAGTGCCCTGACTGATGAAGGCCAGTGTGCCAAAAGCCTTCTTCACTGTCCTGCTTATCTGTGACTCCATTTTCAGAGCATTGTGCACCTGAATTCCAAGGTCCCTCCTGTTCCACCACACTCCTTAAGACCCTACTATTCACCATGAACCCCCTACCTTGATTTGACCTTCAGTTTTTATTTGATCAAGGACAACCTGTTTTGTGATAGGTTTTATTTACATCAACCTGGACAGTCGGGGGTGGGGTTAGTATAACATCTCAACCAGAAGATAGCACTTCTCATATTCCCTAAATACCACAATGAACTCCCAGTATTTGGTTTTTATACACCTAAGGTTTAAAGTGGAATTTGAACTTAATACCCTGTAGCTCAGAGGCAAGAGTATAGCCACATGAGCCATTCCTGGGGATGAGAGACATCAGTACTTGTTAGTGATGGAAAAAGCTGGGATATCCTCATGATAGAAAAGGTTAAGACAAGATTTGAAAAACTTACATTTGTAGAGTATCTTTCAAAACCTCAGGATGCCTGAAAGCTCTTTATAACAACAAAAATAACTTATATAGGGTCTTTACTGTGATATAATGTGCCAAGGTGCTTCATAGATGGAAAGTGTTAATAAAGAATAACACCATGTCACAAAGACATATTAGATCAGATGACCAAAAGATAGGTTTCAAAACTTGTTTTAAAGTACATAGTGAGGTGTCATAGAGTTATTCAGCACAGAAACAGACCCTTCGGTCCAGCTTATCCATGCCCACTGAGTTTCCCAAACTATAATGGTCCCATTGCCTGCCTTTTGTGTCTGGAATGTTAGGATCACAACTGAAAGTATTAGTGGGTAAGTCAGGTCTCAGGCGGAAATCTGGCTTAATAGGTCATTTTTTTTTGAGGTGGTCTTTCAATGAAACACAAATATGCAGATTTGGTTTTCACAATAAAACAAGGTTATTATGTATTATTACCTATAACATAAGATAATGATTTTGAGAGACTTTGTTTAATATAAGCCCATTAATTCCAAAAGCACCCCTTTACATCACTCACACTAGAAAGAACTCCCTTCTCTATCATATCTAGAGGACTTGGTTTAACTGCAAATTCGATTTCCATTCTCAAGAACCTGATAGCCTCTTCCGTGAGTCTTCATACAACTGAGTTTAAACTTTCTCAGCTTCAAATAACACTTAAGGTATTAATCAAATAGTTCCACTCTGGAACATCAAAACTAAAATCCTTACACTGAGGTAATATATTTCTTAACAGTTCAAAATGATATCTCGTCTATAGGAACAACTTTTAACAGCTTGGTTCAGTTCTGTAAAGTCTGAAATCAAAATAAATCCAAGTTAATTGTGTTTCCACTAAGCCAAAAGGAATCTCTGCATCCTTATATCTGAAATCTAATGGTACAACTGTTTACTCTGTTCAGTCACAAAAAAAAACTTATGTGAAAACAAAACCCTCCTAATCTCAAGGAAGTTGGACCCTCTACCCTGGAGCCCCTCCACGAGTGACGCTCAGTAGTAGCACCTAAAAGAGGTTCTGCAGGAATTCACCAATGCTTTGTAGACAGTGCCTTCCAAACTCCTGACCACAACCACCTGGAAGGGTAAGGATAGCAAATACATGGGAACACCATCACCTGCACTCTCCTGTCCCTGACAGTCATCATCCTGACTTGGAAACAAATTGCTGTTCCTTCAGTGTCACTGGGTCAAACTCCTTGAACACTCTCTCAAACAGCATTAGAACATAGAACATTACAGCACAGTACAGGCCCTTTGGCCCTCGTTGTTGTGCTGACCTGTGGAACCAACCTGAAGCCCATCTCACCTACGCTATTCCATTCTCATCCATATGTCTATCCAATGACCATTTAAATGCCCTTAAAGTTGGCAAATCTATGACTATTGCAGGCAGTGCATTCCATGCCCCTATTACTCGGAGTAAAAAAACTACCTCTGACCTCTGTCCTATATCTATCACCACTCAATTTAAAGCTATGTCCCCCTGCTAGCCATTGTCATCGAAGGCAAAAGGCTCTCATTGTCCTAACCTATATAAGATAATCAAGTCACCTCTCAACCTTCTCTATAATGAAAACAGCCTCAAGTCCCTCAGCATTTCCTCGCAAGACCTTCCCTCCATACCAGGCAACATCCTAGTAAATCTCCTCTGAAACCTTTCCAGAGTTTCTACATCATTCCTATAATGTGGTGACCAGGGTTGTGGATGTATCTTTAACAAATGGACTGCCACAGCTCAAGTAGGATGCTCACCATCATCTTCTCATGGGCAACGAGAGTTAGGCAATAAGTGCTGGCCCAACCAATAATCCCTGCATCCCGTGAATAAGAGAGAAAAAAAAATGTTGTAGGTGCACTATTACTACAATCAAACTAGCACACCAGATCAAAATCTGTATCAGATGTGGCCAGCCTTTTTAAATATCTCTGTGGCATGTGGCATCAAGGGATTACAGCTAAACATATGGAGAATATCTGGTTCTAAAAGCCAAACCAGATGCCAGAACAATTCACAAGTGACCAACAAGATCGTACAACACCACAACGCTGGCAAAAGTATTAAGAAGGTACACAAATGCAAACACATCAATGAAGTTCAGTCTACCAAGTGAAAATCAAATTTCAAGCATTCTATATTGTTAATGTTATACATGTTGATGGTATAAGGCAATCAGAAGCTTTTACATCCATTAATACATATCCTGAAAAGATTGGACAACACACATTAAAAGCTAAAAATCACATGCCACAATCTATTCAGTCAACAATCTCCCTGGATGCCTTTGAAGTGAAACATAAACCCGGTACCATGATAATTACTTCTAATATACTGAGCAGATTATCCAACTTTCACAAAGACCTAGATATTCCGCTTGATCTACACATTAATGCTTAATACAGTGAAGCTGAAGACATGCTCAAGGTTGATCATTTTGGCCAGAGTTGTGAGAACGGTTGCAAATACAAAGCTTCCAAGGATGAGCAACTGCAAGAGCTGCACAGAATCATTAATAAGGGACCACCTGATACTATTAAAGTAGTATCTGACAATATTCCTTTGTTTTGGGCATGCTAAGGTGAACTATCAGGATAATTCATTCGAGGGTAAACAAATTACCCCAAAATAATTAATCACAGTACATTGACAAACAATTTTAAAGATATGTATGATGTGGGGAAGGACACATATCATTTATATCACCATTATCCATATTGAAATAATCTAGCAGATAACATGGTACATACTATCGAACATGTGTCAAGCATCTGTCTACTTTGGTTCACACTGTTCCAGGAAATATCAGCATTGCTCACAACTCAAAATCACATTTACTGGAACATATTGTATGACTGCAGTCATCTCTTTGCACACAGTCTCTTTGACTTAAAAGCATATTTTTGCATTTTTAGTTACTGTCCAAAAATGACCAAAATAAAAAAAGAGATATGGTCTTTACACAACATTGCAAAGGAACAGAAGCTAGCTCAAATCAATGTAGCCCATGCCAATTTAGCACAAGAGTGAGAGAGAGAGCACTCCAACAATGAATAGGCAGCAATGTTGAGTGAAAGGAATCTGTAGCAAGACCGCCAAGTTATCAAACAAAGTGCAAAAGGGAACAATGTGTATACCTCCTAGTGGATATATATTCACCAAATCAGGACAATTTGACAAATCTGTTAGTTTTGTAAACTGTTTTGCTCGATGTTATTATTATCGAATTGACAATGTGTGCCTACATTCCACCATATATATCTGTTTGGGATAATTTGTTACCTTTGGAAAAGCTGGGTGCTGTGTTATGTTTCATGGTCAGTATGGCCATGCTGTTACGGACATGTACCACTGCTGTCTTGCCTTCCACATTTTTCGTATTTGACTAACCATGATGAGTTCAGGACCAGCATTTTGCATTACAGCAGAGAAATTCTTGCATTTTTAATTTTTTTATATTAAAAAGATTGGAGGTGAATAAGTGCTGTGCTTAGTTTTCTCAACAGCAAATTAATTTTTAAAATCCCAGTGGAAAGGTACATTTCATTAATGGACCAACCATCAAACAATCATAGAATTCCTACAGTGTGGAAACAGGCCCTTTGGCTCAGCAAGTTCACACTGAGCCTCTGAAGAGTAAACCACTCATAACTGCTCCCCCCCCCCGCCAAACACACACACACAGGTTTTTGGGGTGAATTTGTACTTGCAGAATTACATTTGATTTAGCTCAAAAACTGCATGAATCCATGTAAGATTCTGTAAGTCAATTTTTTAAGGTTAGAATAGGTCTGACCATTATGGCACAGACAGCCTCACAGAACAGCTCGCACCTTCAGTGTGTTATCTGGACTGACATGACACCAATTGTTAAAGTTCACTTGGGAATGTAACTTTTTAAAAAAAGTTTTGCAATTTGTATATGAAAGAACTGAAACCAGCATGGTCATTCTAACTGAGGAGAGACTTAATAAACAATCCAGGTCTTTTTCAATATATAATTTCAGCTACATCACACTGTCAACTTTTGCCATAAATTCTGTGTCTTACAATCTTATTCTCCACAACCACCTGATGAAGGAGCAGCGCTCCGAAATCTAGTTCTTTCAAATAAACCTGTTGGACTATAACCTGGTGTTGTGTGATTTTTAACTTTGTACACTCCAATCCAACACCAGCATCTGCAAATCATGACTACCCAGACCCATTCCCCTATCCTATCTAATATTTACACCTGACCAAGGCATCTAACCTACACATTCCTGAACACTATGGGCAATTTATCATGGCCAACTCACCAAAGCTGTAAATCTTTGGATTGTGGGAGGAAACCCATGCAGACAGTGGAGAATGTGAAAACTCCATACAGACAGTCGCCTGAGGCTAGAATTGAACCCAGTCCTTGGCGCTGAGAGTCAGCAGTGCTAACCACTGAGCCACCGTGCCGCCCTAATGCATGCACAGAGACATGTGCAGTAGGTTCGTTTGAGTCACGAGAAGGTGGAGAAAGACAGTTTGAAAGTTTGGTTTAAAAATAGAAAAGATGGCGTCATTCAAAGGGTGTTTTATAACTTGACATGCTAATATGTGGAATGTTGCAGTTCAGAATCTAATTCAAACTGAGACAATGGTTTTAAATTGATTTTCATTTGAATAACCCCATTTCATTTGTGAATAGAAAGAGATGGGATTTTCTAGGCCCACACCCCATTAGGGTGGTCAAACAAAATTGGCTGAGAGGCAGGAAGCAGAGGATGATGGTAAAGGGAGGTCTATATTTCTGCACGTTGAAAGCTGATGGTGCAGCCTGCAGAGGGAAGGCAGAAGCTCTCAACCACTACCCATAACCCAGCAACATCCCACCGCTGCATTCTGCCTCTATCTGATCACTTCCCTCCAGCCCCTGCCATCACAATGCTTGCGAAGTTGTATTTCGACTTTATCATTACCATATTCTCATGCTTACCAATATTTGCTGGATCAGATTAATGGCAAGAGAAATTCAGTTGTGATAGCTCACACATTGAAAATCAGGCCCTCGGCGATATTTAGCGCAAATCACTGTTTTGGTTGTCTTTAAGACTGTAGGCTTGAGGGAAAACCCATGACATCTCACTGGGAATCCAGCCCTGCTATTCTCGGAGTCATCACAGAAGTTAAAGACTTTTAGAAATGCATAATGATTCCCTGATTTATCTGAATTTCAGACCCAGATGGATAGAAAGTATGGACCAGGTTTCTGAACTTAATAAATATGATGATAACCCCCACAAGGCCCATGCAGGGATCATTAATCAATCTCACTGTAGAGATCAATGGAGTATGATTTCCCTTGGTAACAGGCAATGGCCTGCCCAGCTGGAACTCATCATCGGAGCCCTTTACATAGCAGACCCTTGTGGCACAGTGGTAGTGTCCCTACTCCCAAAGCGGAGTCCCAGGTTCACGTCCCACCCGCTGCAGAGGGCTGTAATATCATCTCTGAACAGGTTTATTAGAGAAATACTTCAGATAAAGCAGACTCAGTGGATCAAAAGAAATAAAAAAAGAAGATCCAGAAAGGGCTCTCGTGGCAGTGGTATTGTCCTTATCCCTGGATCAGGAGGCCCAGATTTGAGACCTATCTGCTCCAGAAGCATATGATAACATCTCTGAACAGGATGGTTAGAAAAAGTCTTCTTTTGAAACAATGTTGGAGCTGACCCTTTCGGTTCTGGGGTTGAGAGACAAGAGAGCATAGTGGCAGGAGAAGCACACGTGCAGGCGGAAGTGTAACAGATGAAAAGGTGAGGCAAAACGTCCAGGTGAGCAACTACTGAAGATGCAGTACCACTCAGGCTTTGTTGAATCTTTACATAGCAAATGGACTCTGACTCTCTGTTTCTCTATATGTTTGATGAAGATCATCCATTTTGGATACAATGTTGGCCATGAGAAGATCTTTTACATCAATCTGTTGAACTGTGCCCTTTGTGCACAGTAGTTGTGAAATAGAATGCAAAAAACCTTTTAAAAAGCAGACCTAAGAGCTCTTGTGGTGCACCGCTGGTGTTCCTACGCTGGATCAAATTCACCTGCTCCAGAGGCATGTGATAGCATTGCTGAACAGATTGTAAGAAATATTCTAATCAAAAGCAGATCCAAAATTCTAATCCCCTTGTAAAAACCCATTTACAAACACACACAGAAAGAAAACATAGGCGTTATGTATAGATAGAAACGTTGTGTAGCAGCGTCCTGGCTGCTGAAGCACAGATAGGTTGCTAACTTGGCTAAACAGCAAGGAATGCTGGCACATTGGCTCAGTAAAATTCTGAAATTATAAAACCCACACATCAGAAACACAGCAGCCAGGTGCTAATGATATTAGCATAATGTAAAAGGCACCCGTTATCCAGGACTAGACATACCTCCAACAACTTATCCAGTAAACAAAGGAGAGCCCAGAAAGAAAAACATTGGGTCCTGCTGCACAAACAAACTAACAGTGGCTCGCCAATCCAAATGATTGACACAGTGTCAAGCTATTAAGTGTGCCTCCCTGTTTGGCCAGAACTACAGAAAGTTCCAGAAAACCATCTGAAAGATATAAAACAGGGCTCAACAGCAGACTGCCCTCATGGAACCTCTCTTGGACCTTCTGAGGAGACCAGCATGACCAAAGGCAGAGGCCTACTCACTGCCCAGAGAGAGAGGAAGAAAGCAGCTTCGCAATCCCTGCGACACACAGAGACAGAGAATAACTGCACAAATCAGAAATATTGTGAGCTTATGGGGCTGAATAGGATTAGAGAAGAGCATGTTTGGTATTAAAAGGTTATTATAACTTGTTTCCTAATAAAGTTGGGACTGTTTTGCATTGATGCCGGCATATATTTGTATTGATTTGGCCGCTTTGGTATTGTGGGACACCTTGATAAATTCATTCAAAACATTATGGTTGGAGATGTTGGTAACTTCTTTTATGAAGGAAGAAGACAACACTGGGAAAACAATTCAGTGGTCTCTACTCACAGGATCTGTGAGGATGCTTCTTGTACTTCAAAATTCTGCTACTTGGTCTTCCTTTTCTGGATATTTTAATTCGTGACTAAAAATGTGTTGCTGGAAAAGTGCAGCAGGTCAGGCAGCATCCAAGGAACAGGAGAATTGATGTTTTGGGCATGAGCCCTGCTTCCTGAAGAAGGGCTCATGTCCGAAATGTCGATTCTCCTGCTCCTTGGATGCTGCCTGACCTGCTGCGCTTTTCCAGCAACACATTTTCAGCTCTGATCTCCAGCATCTGCAGTCCTCACTTTCTCCTATTTTAATTTGTCTACAGGAAATAAAGGGGCTAGTTCATTCTTATAAAAGGTTAGCAACATATAACTGACTTTGCATATTACACTAAAGTCAGGAGAACAGATCACTGGGACAGATAGCAATCCCAAACTTAAAGCAGAGAATTTAAAATGACTTGCCTGATTTTTATTCAGCATTTCCTGACCAACATATTCCCAACCACAAGCAGCTTTACCATGGCCTTTGCCATCACTGCAATCTGACCCCCAACCTCTCTCTGAGCTGGTGCTTCCGACTTAACACGCCTCTCCCACTGCCCAACTAGGGGTGACATCCTTTGCACCTGTGCAGTCTCAGGCAGTTGCATGTTGCAGGGCTGCCTCATCATGAAGTGCAGGCATTAGGGTTGTCTTCATTGTATCCATATGAAGGTCACTGGTATTTTGCTCCTTTTGCCCTCCTTACTTTCTGGATCTGGTGTTGGAGTTGGCCAACGACATTGAGAGAGTGGTTAGCAAGGTAAAGGAGATCTTGGGTTTCTTGAATAGAGACTATAAGTGAAACAGCAGGGACGTTATGTTAGGCCTTATGAAGCTCTGGTTAAACCACAACTGGAGTATTATATTCAAAAGGTGGACACCACAGTTTCAGAAATGTGAGGGTCCCTGAGAGAGTGTTGAGATTTACTAGAATTGGTTTCCTGGACTTAAACTCCAAGGCTAGATTGGAGAAACTGTAGCTATTCTCTTTTGAACAAAGAACATTTAGGGAATATTTGATGTAAGTTTACAAGATCATAGTGTGATGATGATGATGCCCCTTCAATGTTATTTTGCCCTTTTTTCGAGAAGGGTCGTAAAGGCAGAGGTGCCGAAATGTGTGAGCTGGCTAACTTAATAATGGCTAATAGATACTGCCTAAGTCAACAATCAGAGGTGGCTTTTAGCATTTTCCAAAAAAAGCAGTTGCACAATGAAATGGAAGTGGCCAGTTCTCCCAGATCAGGTTTTTTTTTCCCAGTTTGGTTTAGTATGAAACCGCTGGGCAAAAAGGTTCCCTGATTTAATAGAGGCTCTCTGGCTGACTCTCTCACTCACATTTCTCCTCTAAGAACCAGTGTTTGATTTTACTTTTTTTTGTCAAGTGTGTGTTTATAGGTATGTTGCAAGAAAGTGGAACAGCATCATTAAGTTGTGATAAAGTCACTTGGGTTTTCAGATTGGGATATAGAATAACTTAACCTTTCTCTTTTGATTCATTTAGTCGTCTGCAAATGATTCTGCTTTGTTTAAAACTAAATTGTTTGACTAGCTGCATCACTCCTGATATATCTGCCTTACATCTGCGCAAAGCAACTAGAAAAAAAAGTTAGGGGCTGGGCTTCCTTCTTGAAATGTTTTAGGGGAGGGGAAGCGCAGGTTTGGTCTGCTCCACAACACAAGCTGGTTTGATAAAGATAGATGAAATAACTGCACAGAAGCAGGTATCCTGCCACCAACTCACCCTTTATTTACACATGGGTTCTGACCAGTCAGCTCACAGCCAGTCTAGAGACTGAGGAGACCTCCTGAATGTCCTGTTTATATATAAATATTTTTAAATAACCACCACAATACTGCCAAACAGCAGTAGTGGTTATTGTCCCTACCATGTCGTGGGCGCACACATGTGTAGGACACAGTAAAGAAACAATGAGTGCAGAAATCTTTATTTATACCCATAGGGAGAGCCTCAACAGGAACCTTGGGTTCATGTCACATTACAGGTAGCCACCATTGCACTACACACACACATTCTCTCACACTCAACCCCCAACCCAGACAGACAAAGACCCACATGCACACATATTTTGTGGGATGAATTTGTATTTGCAGAGTTATATTGTACTTTGCTAAAAAACTGCACGAATTCATGGAAAACTCTTATCTCACTTTAGATTAGAATTAATCTAAACATCATGGCATAGACAGAGAACACAGGGGACAGACACCTTCAACATATTGTCTAGCTATCACCCATTGTTAACAGCTAACCTGAGAATGCAACTTTTAAAAAAGGTTTTGTGATTTACGCAAGAAAGAAGTGAAACTATCATGGTATTCGAACAGATGAAAGACTCAACAGACAATCAATTTTCCAATGTATAATTTCAGTTACATCACTGTAAATTTTCAGTATAAATTCTGTGTTAGGATTGAACCCTCCACTATCACCTGATGAAAGAGCGACGCACCAAAAGCTAGTGCTTCCAATTAAATCTGTTGGACTGTAACCTGGTGTTGTGTGATTTTTAAACTTTGTACACCCCAGTTCAACACCAGCACCTCCAAATCATTATTTATATTCCATCACTAGGGAGAAAAGAAATATCCGATTGGCCAGTGACAAGCAGTTCTCCTGTTTATTCATTTTTTAATTTTATTTAACTGTACAAAATACAGTTAA